>NW_024728619.1:0-15852 GCF_018991925.1 Homarus americanus | reverse complement strand
GATCGAGTATAACAAAGTCCCCTGGTCGAGTATAACAAAGCCCCCTGATCGAGTATAACAAAGTCCCTTGATCGAGTATAACAAAAGCCCCTAATCGAGTATAACAAAGGCCCCCGGTTGAGTATAACAAAGCATCCTGATCGAGTATAGCAAAGTCCCCTAATCGAGTATAACACATCCCCTGATCGAGTAAAACATATCCCCTGATCCTGTATAACAAAGTTCCCTGGTCGAGTATAGTAATGTCCCCTGATCGAGTATAACAAAGCCCCCTGATCGAGTATAACAAAGTCCCCTGCTCAAGTATAACAAAGTCCCCTAATCGAGTATAACAAAGTCCTCTGATCGAGTATAACAAAGGCCCTTGATCGAGTATAACAAAGTCCCCTGGTCGAATAGAACAAATTCCCCGGATCGAGAATAACAAAGTACCCTGGTCGAGTATAACAATTTCCCCTGATCGAGTATAACAAAGTCCACTGCTTGAGTATAACAAAGGCCCATGATCGAGTATAACAAAGTCCCCTGATCGTGTATAACAAAGTCCCCTTATCGAGTATAACAAAGTCCACTAGTCGAGCACAACAAAGCACCCTGGTCGAGTATAACAAAGTCCCCTGATCGAGTATAACAAAGTCCTCTGATCAAGTATATCAAACCCCCCTGGTCGAGCATAATAAAGGCCCTGATCGAGTATAACAAGGTCTCATGATCGAGTATAAGAAATTACCCTTGTTCGAGTGTAACAAAAGCCCCTGATTAGTATAACAATGGCCCCTCATCGAGTATAACAAAGCTCCCTGATCGAGTATAATAAAGTTCCCGAATCGAGTATAACAAAGTCCCCTGGTCGAGTATAACAAAGTCTCCTGATCGAGTAAAACAAAGTCCAATGAACGAGTATAACAAAGTCCCCTGGTCGAGTATAACAAATTCCCCTGATCGAGTATAACAAAGTCCCCTGATCGAGTATAGCAAAGCCCTGATCGAGTATAACAAAGTCCCCTAATCGAGTATATCAAAGCCCCCAGGTCGAGTCTAGCAAAGGCTCCAATCCGAGTATAACAAAGTCTCCTGATCGAGTAAAACAAAGTCCAATGATCGAGTATAGCAAAGTCCCTTGGTCGAGTATAACAAAGCCCCCTTCTCGAGTATAACAAAGGTCCCTGTTCGAGTAAAACAAAGGCCCCTATTCGAGTATAACAAAGTCTCCTGATCGAGAAAAACAAAGTCCAATGTTCGTGTATAACAAAGTCCCCTGGTCGAGTATAATAAAGGCCCCTCATGGAGTATAACAAAATCTCATGATCGAGAATAACAACGTCCCCTGGTTCGAGTATAACAAAAGCCTTGATCGAGTATAACAAAGGCCCCTCACTAAGTATAACAAAGTCCTCTAATCGAGTATAACAAAGGCCCCTCATCGAGTCTAACAAAGGCCCCTCATCGAGTATGACAAAGTCACATAATCGAATATAACAAAGCCCCTCATCGAGTATAACAAAGTCCCAACATCAAATATAAGAAAGCCCCCTGATCGAATATAACAAAGTCCCCTGATCGAGTATAACAAAGGCCCTTGATCGAGTATAACAAAGTCCTCTAATCGAGTACAACAAAGGCCCCTCATCGAGTCTAACAAAGGCCCCTCATCGAGTATGACAAAGTCACCTAATCGAATATAACAAAGCCCCTCATCGAGTATAACAAAGTCCCATCATCAAATATAAGAAAGTCGCCTTATCGAGGATAACAAAGTCCCCTGGTCGAGTATAAGAAATTCCCCTAATCGAGTATAACAAAGTACCCTGGTCGAGAATAACAAAGTCCCCTGGTCGTGTATAACAAATTTCCCTGATCGAGTATAACAAAGTCCCCTGTTCGAGTATAACAAATTCCCCTGGTTCGAGTATAACAAAAGCCCCTGATGGAGTATAACAAAGACCCTGATGGAGTATAACAATGTCCCCTGGTCGATATAAACAAAGCCCCCTGATCGAGTATAACAAATCCCCTAATCGAGCATAACAAAGGCCCCTCGTCGAGCATAACAAAGTCCCCCTGATCGAATAATACAAAGTCCCCTGATCACGTATAACAAAGTCCCCTGATCGACTATAACAAAGTCCCCTGGTCGAGTATAACAAAGGCTCCTAATGGAGCATAACAAAGACCAGTGGTCAGGTATAACAAAACCACCTGATCGAGTATAACAAAGTCCCGTGGTTGAGTATAACAAAGCCCCCTGATCGAGTATAACAAAGTCCCCAGATCGAGTATAACAAATTCCCCTGATCGAGTATAACAAAGGCCAACGGTTGAGTATAACAAAGCCTCCAGATTGAGTATAACAAAGTCCCCTGATCGAGTATAACACATCCCCTGATCGAGTATAACACATTCCCTGATCGTGTATAACAAAGTTCCCGGGTCGAGTATAGTAATGTCCCCTGATCGAGTATAACAAAGGCCCCTCATCGAGTATAACAAAGCCCCCCAGATCGAATACTACAAAGTCCACTGATCAAGTATAACAAAGTCCCCTGGTCGAGGAAAACAAAGCCCCTGATCGAGTATAACAAAGTCCCCTATTCGAGTATAACAAAGTCCCCTGGCCGACCATAACAAAGGCCCCTGGTCGAATATAACAAAGTCCCCTATTCGAATATAACAAAGCCCCTGATCGAGTATAACAAAGTCCCCTGGTCTAATATATGAAAGTCCCCTAATCGAATATAACAAAGCCCCCTGATCGATTATAACAAAGGCCACTGGTCGAACATAAAAAATTACCCTGGTCGAGTATAAAAAAGCCCCCTCATCGAGTATACGAAAGTCCCCTGTTCAAGTATATCAAACCCCCCCTGGTCGAGTATAATAATGGCCCTGATTGAGTATAACAAAGTTCCCGGGTCGAGTATAGTAATGTCCCCTGATCGAGTATAACAAAGGCCCCTGGCTGACCATAAGAAAGGCCCCTGGTCGAATATAACAAAGTCCCCTATTCGAATATAACAAAGCCCCTGATCGAGTATAACAAAGTCCCCTGGTCTAATATAGGAAAGTCCCCTAATCGAATATAACAAAGCCCCCTGATCGAGTAATACAAAGGCCACTGGTCGAACATAACAAATCACCCTGGTCGAGTATAAAAATGCTCCCTCATCGAGTATAAGAAAGTTCCCTCATCAAGTATATCAAACCCCCCTGGTCGAGTATAATAATGGCCTTGAAACGAGTATAACAAAGTTCCCGGGTCGAGTATAGTAATGTCCCTTGATCGAGTATAACAAAGGCCCCTCATCCAGTATAACAAAGTCCCCTTATCGAGTTTAACAAATTCCCCTGGTTCGAGTATAACAAAAGCCTCTGATATGGTATAACAAAGGCCCCTGATCGAGTATAACAAAGTACCCTGATTGAGCATAACAAATGCCCCTGGTCGAGTATAACAAAGCCCCCTGATCAAGTATATCAAAGTCCCCAGATCGAGTATAACAAAGGCCCCTAATCGAGTATAGTAATGTCCCCTGATCGAGTATAACAAAGTCCCCTGATCGAGTATAACAAAGTCCCCTGGTCGAGTATAACAAAGTCCCCATATCGAGTATAACAAAGTCCTTCTTATCGAGTATAACAAAGTCCCCTCATCGAGTATAACAAAGGCCCTTGATCGAGTATAATAAAGGCCCCTGATCGAGTATAACAAAAACCCTGATCGAATATAAAAAAGTCCCCTGATTGAGTTAAACAAAGTCCGTGGTCGAGTATAACAAAGTCCCCTGGTCGAGTATAACAAAGCCCCCTCATCGAGTATAACAAAGTCCCCTGCTCAAGTGTAATAAAGTCCCCTGATCGAGTATAACAAAGTCCTCTGATCGAGAATAACAAAGGCTCTTGATCGAGCATAACAAAACCCCCCTGATCGAATAATACAAAGTCCCCTGATCAAGTATAACAAAGTCCCCTGATCGAGTATAACAAAGTCCCTTGGTCGAGGAAAACAAAGCCCCCTGATCGAGTATAACAAAGTCCCCTCATCGAGTATAACAAAGTCCCCTGGCTGACCATAACAAAGGCCCCTGGTCGAATATAACAAAGTCCCCTATTCGATTATAACAAAGCCCCTGATCGAGTATAACAAAGTCCCCTGGTCGAGTATAACAAAGTCCTCTGATCGAGTATAACAAAGGCTCTTGATCGAGTATAATAAAGGCCCCTAATGGAGTATAACAAAGTCCCCTGATCGAGTATAACAAAGCCCCCTTATCGAGCATAACAAAGGCCCCTCGTCGAGCATAACAAAGCCCCCCTGATCGAATAATACAAAGTCCCCTGATCAAGTATAACAAAGTCCCCTGATCGACTATAACAAAGTCACCTGGTCGAGTATAACAAAGGCTCCTAATGGAGCATAACAAAGACCCTGATGGAGTATAACAAAGTCCCCTAATTGAGGAAAACAAAGCCCCCTGATCGAGTCTAACAAAGTCCCCTGATCGAGAATAACAAAGGCCCCTGATCGAGTATGACAAAGTCCCCTCATCGTGCATAACAAAGACCAGTGGTCATGTATAACAAAACCACCTGATCGAGCATAACAAAGTCCCGTGGTTGAGTATAACAAAGCCCCCTGATCGAGTATAACAAAGTCCCCAGATCGAGTATAACAAATTCCCCTGATCGAGTATAACAAAGGCCCGTGGTTGAGTATAACAAAGCCTCCTGACTGAGTATAACAAAGTCCCCTGATCGAGTATAACACATCCCCTGATCGAGTATAACATATCCCCTGATCGTGTATAACAAAGTTCCCGGGTCGTGTATAGTAATGTCCCCGGATCGAGTATAACAAAGGCCCCTCATCGAGTATAACACAGCCCCCCAGATCGAATACTACAAAGTCCCCTGATCAATAATAACAAAGTCCCCTGATCGAGTATAACAAAGTCCCCTGGTCGAGGAAAACAAAGCCCCCTGATCGAGTATAACAAAGTCCCCTCATCGAGTATACCAAAGTCCCCTGGCTGACCATAACAAAGGCCCCTGGTCGAATATAACAAAGTCCCCTATTCGAATATAACAAAGCCCCTGATCGAGTATAACAAAGTCCCCTGGTCTAATATATGAAAGTCCCCTAATCGAATATAACAAATCACCCTGATCGAGTATAACAAAGGCCATTGGTCGAATATAACAAATCACCCTGGTCGAGTATAAAAGAGCCCCCTCATCGAGTATAAGAAAGTCCCCTGATCAAGTATATCAAACCCCCCTGGTCGAGTATAATAATGGCCCTGATCGAGTATAACAAAGTTCCCGGGTCGAGTGTAGTAATGTCCCCTGATCGAGTATAACAAAGGCCCCTCATCGAGTATAACAAAGTCCCCTTATCGAGTTTAACAAATTCCCCTGGTTCGAGTATAACAAAAGCCTCTGATATAGTATAACAAAGGCCCCTGATCGAGTATAACAAAGTACCCTGATTGAGCTTAACAAAGGCCCCTGGTCGAGTATAACAAAGCCCCATGATCGAGTATATCAAAGTCCCCTGATCGAGTATAACAAAGGCCCCTAATCGAGTATAGTAATGTCCCCTGATCGAGTATAACAAAGTCCCCTGATCGAGTATAACAAAGTCCCCTGGTCGAGTATAACAAAGTCCCCTAATCGAGTATAACAAAGTCCTTCTTATCGAGTATAACAAAGTCCCCTGATTGAGTATAACAAAGGCCCTTGATCGAGTATAATATAGGGCCCTGATCGAGTATAACAAAAATCCTTATTGCATATAAAAAAGTCCCCTGATTGAGTTAAACAAAGTCCCCTGGTCGAGTATAACAAAGTCCCCTGGTCGAGTATAATAAAGGCCCCTCATCGAGTATAACAAAATCCTCTGATCGAATATAAAAAAGTCCCCTGATCGATTAAAACAAAGTCCCCTGATCGTGTATAACAAAGTCCTCTAATCGAGTATAACAAAGGCCACTGGTCAAGCATAACAAAGGACCTTGGTCGAGCATAACAAAGTCCCCTGATCGAGTATAACAAAGCCCAATCATTGAGTATAAAAAAGTCCCTTGATCGAGTATAACAAAGTCCCCTAATCGAGTATATCAAAGCCCCCTCATCGAGTGTAACAAAGTCCACTAATCGAGTATAACAAAGTCCCCTGTTCGAGTATAACAAAGGCCCCTAATCGAGTATAACAAAGTCCCCTCATCGAGTAAAACAAAGTCCCCTGGTCAAGTATAACAAAGTCCCCTGATCGAGTATAACAAAGCCCCCTGATCGAATATTACAAAGTCCCCTGATCAAGTATAACAAAGTCCCCTGATCGAGTATAACAAAGTCCCCTACTCGAGTATAACAAAGGCCCCTGATGGAGTATAACAAAGACCCTCATGGAGTATAACAAAGTCCCTTGATCGAGGAAAACAAAGCCCCCTCAACGAATTTAACAAAGTCACCTGATCGAGTATAACAAAGTCCCTTGATCGAGTATAATAAAGGCCCCTGATCGAGTATAACAAGGGCCCCTGGCCGAGTATAACAAAGTCCCCTGATCGAGTATAACAAAGACCCTTAATTGAGTATAATAAAGGCCCCTGATCGAGTATAACAAAGTCCCCTGATTGAGTATAACAAAGTCCCATTGTCGAGTATAACAAAGTCACCTGATCGAGTATAACAAAGGCCCATGATCAAGTATAACAAACGCCCCCGGTTGAGTATAACACATACCCTGATCGAGTATAACATATCCCCTGATCGAGTATAACAAAGGCCCTTCATCGAGTATAACAAAGTCCCTTATCGAGCATAACAAAGGCCCCTGGTGGAGTATAACAAAGCCCGCCGATCGAATATTACAAAGTCCCCTGATCAAGTATAACAAAGTCCCTGATCGAGTATAACAAAGTCCCCTTGTCGAGGAAAACAAAGCCCCCTGATCGAGTATAACAAAGTCCCCTGATCGAGTATAACAAAGTCCCCTGGTTGACAATAACAAAGGCCCCTGGTCGAATATATGAAAGTCCCCTAATCGAATATAACAAAGCCCCCTGATCGAGTATAACAAAGGCAACTGGTCGAACATAACAAATCACCCTGGTCGAGTATAAAAGAGCCCCCTCATCGCGTATAAGAAAGTCCCCTGATCAAGTATATGAAATCCCCCTGGTCGAGTATAATAATGGCCCTGATCGAGTATAACAAAGTTCCCGGGTCGAGTATAGTAATGTCCCCTAATCGAGTATAACAAAGGCCCTTCATCGAGTATAACAAAGTCCCCTTATCGAGTTTAACAAATTCCCCTGGTTCGAGTATAACAAAAACCTCTTATATAGCATAACAAAGGCCCCTGGTCGAGTATAACAAAGCCCCCCGATCGAATATTACAAAGTCCCCTGATCAAGAATAACATATCCCCTGATCGTGTATAACAAAGTTCCCTGGTCGAGTATAGTAATGTCCCCTGATCGAATATAACAAAGTCCTCTGATCGAGAATAACAAAGTCCCCTGATCGAGTATAACAAAGGCCCCTGATCATATATAACAACGTCCTCTGATCGAGAATAACAAAGTCCCCTGATCGAGTATAACAAAGGCCCTTGATCGAGTATAATAAAGTCCCCTGATCGAATAAAAAAGTCCCCTGATCGAGTAAAACAAAGTCCTCTCATCAAGTATAACAAAGTCACCTTATCGAGTATAACAAAGTTCCCTGATCTAGTATAACAAAACCCCTGATCGAGTATAGCAAAGGCACTTGATCGAGTATAAAAAATGCCCCTCTTCGAGTATAACAAAGTCCCCTAGTCGAATATAACAAAGCCCCCTGATCGGGTGTAAAGGCCTGGGACTTAGGGATAGAAATCCCTTACCAGGCTAATCAGGATCTTAATATAGGAAAGTCAAGGACCATGGTTTTCCGAGGAATAACAAACAACCGTTAGAGATTAGCATCTCTTTACTATAAAAATATAACACAAAACTCTGACACCACTCAACAATCATCAAATAATTACGGGAGTCAAACAATTAATGGAAGCAACAATTAAAGGAATCAAACAAATAATGGGAGTCAGCAATTAATGGATTCAAACAATTAAATGGAGTCAACAATTGATAGAATCGAACAATGAAGGGGAGTCAGCAATTAATGGAATCAATCAAATAAATGGAGTCAACAAGTGATAGAATCGAACAATAAAGGGGAGTCAGCAATTAATGGAATCAAACAATGAACAAATATTTCCTACGGCAGTGGCCCTGGGGAAGGTTCTGGAACACGGTGATGCACACTCAGGGTAGGGAAGCGTCCATTCACTCCACACACAGCAACGTCTTGAAAAGGCAGGAGAACACCGGGGCACCGACGGAATGTGATGAATTGATGGTCGTGGTATGCGGTAGTGGTAGATGACCAGAGTGTTGGCAGTTGATAGGTGAAGGTCTGGGAACACAGCCCACGAGTCCAGGACCTATGATGAGATCACAGCCAGAATTTGACGGACAGCAGGGTAGCTAGATACTGACGGTATGGCGGCTGGGTTGAGTCTGCTCGTGGCGGAGATAGTCGCTGCCGTTATCACCTCCGTCCAACCACCCCAAGTGTCGTATGCACCAGCAAACGAGCGAGTTAGCAGCGGTAACTAGCCGGAGGATCGTTTCCGCCCTTACATCGGGTATATCAGAGCCCCCTCATCGAGTATAACAAAATCCCCTAATCGAGTATAACAAAGTCCCCTGGTCGAATATAATAGAGGCTCCTGATCGAGTATAACAAAGTCCCCTGATCTAGTATAACAAAGTCCTCTGATCGAGCAAAACAAAGGACCCTGGTCGAGTATAACAAAGCCCCCTGATTGAGTATAACAAAGTCCCCTCATCTAGTATAACAAAATCCACTGATTGAGTATAGCAAAGCCCCTTGATCGAGAATAACAAATGCCCCTCATCGAGTATAACAAAGTCCCCTAATCGAATATAACAAAGTCCCCTGATCGAGTATAACAAAGCCCTCTCATCGAGTATAACACTGTCCCCTGGTCAAATATAATAAAGGCCCCTGATCGAGTATAGCAAAGTCCACTGATCTAGTATAACACAGTCCCATGGTCGAGTATAACAAAGTCCCTTGATCGAGTATAACAAAGGCCCCTGATAGAGTATAACAAAGGCCCACGGTTGAGTATAACAAAGCCTCTTGATCGAGTATAACAAAGTCCCCTGATCGAGTATAACACATCCCCTGATCGAGTATAACATATCACCTGATCGTGTATAACAAAGTCCTCTGATCGAATATAACAAAGTCCCCTGGTTGAGTATAACAAAGGCCCATGATTGAGTATAAAAAGGCCCCTCATCGTGTATAACAAAGACCCCTCATCGAGTCTAACAAAGTCCTCTGATCGAGTATGACAAAGGCCCTTGATCGAGTATAACAAAAGCCCCTAATCGAGTATAACAAAGTCCCCTGATCGAGTATAACAAATTCCCCGTATCGTGTATAACAAAGTCCCTGGTTTAGTATAACAAATTCCCCTGATCGAGTATAACAAAGTCCCTTGGTCGAGTATAACCAAGGCCCCTTATCGAGAATAACAAAGGCCCCCGGTTGAGTATAACAAAGCCTCCTAATCGAGTATAACAAAGTCCCCTTCTCGAGCATAACAAAGGCCCCCAGTCGAGCATAGCAAAGCCCCCGTGATCGAATAATACAAAGTCCCCTGATCAAGTATAACAAAGTCCCCTGATCGAGTAAAACAAAGTTCCCAGTTTGAGTATAACAAAGGCCCCTAATGGAGTATAACAAAGACCCTGATGGAGTATAACAAAGGCCCCTAATGGAGTATAAAAAAGACCCTGATGGAGTATAACAAAGTCCCTTGATCGAGTATATCAAACCCCACTGGTCGAGCATAATAAAGGCCCTGATCGAGTATAACAAGGTCTCATTTAGCGAGTATAACAAATTCCCCTGGTTCGAGTATAACAAAAACCCCTGATATAGTATAACAAAGTCCCCTGATCGAGTATAACAAAGTCCCCTGATCGAGCAAAACAAAGGCCCTGGTCGAGTATAACAAAGCCCACTGATCGAGTATATCAAAGTCCCCTGATCGAGTATAACAAAGGCCCCGAATCGAGTCTAACAAAGTCCCCTGATCGAGTATAGCAAAGGCCCTTGATCGAGTATAACAAATGCCCCTCATCGAGTATAACAAAGTCCCCGAATAGAATATAACAAAGTCCCCTGATCGAGTATAACAAACGCCACTGGTCGAGCATAACAAAGGACCCTGGTCGAGTATAACAAAGTCCCCTAATCGAGTATAACAAAGTCCAATCATCGAGTATAACAAAGTCCCCTGATCGAGTATAACAAAGTCCCCTGATCGAGTATATCAAAGCCCCCTGATCGAGTATAACAACGTCATCTGGCCGAGTATAACAAAGTCCCCTGATCGAATATAACAAAGGCCCCTCATCGAGTATAACAAAGTCCCCTTATCGAGCATAACAAAGGCCCCTGGTCGAGTATAACAAAGCCCCCTGATCGAATATTACAAAGGGTCCTGATCAAGTATAACAAAGTCCCCTGATCGAGTATAGCAAAGTCCCCTGGTCGAGTATAACAAAGGCCCCTGATGGAGTATAACAAAGACCCTTATGGAGTAAAACAAAGTCCGCTGGTCGATATAAACAAAGCCCCCTCATCGAGTATAACAAAGTCCCTTGATCGAGTATAACAAAAGCCCCTAATCGAGTATAACAAAGGCCCCCGTTTGAGTATAACAAAGCATCCTGATCGAGTATAGCAAAGTCCCCTAATCGAGTACAACACATCCCCTGATCAAGTAAAAAATATCCCCTGATCATGTATAACAAAGTTCCCTGGTCGAGTATAGTAATGTCCCCTGATCATGTATAACAAAGCCCCCTGATCGAGTATAACAAAGTCCCCTGCTCAAGTATAACAAAGTCCCCTAATCGAGTATAGCAAAGTCCTCTGATCGAGTATAACAAAGGCCCTTGATCGAGTATAACAAAGTTCCCTGCTTGAGTATAACAAAGGCCCATGATCGAGTATAACAAAGGCCCCTGATCGAGTATAACAAAGTCCCCTAGTCGAATATAACAAAGCCCCCTGATCGGGTATATCAGAGCCCCCTCATCGAGTATAACAAAATCCCCTAATCGAGTATAACAAAGTCCCCTGGTCGAATATAATAGAGGCTCCTGATCGAGTATAACAAAGTCCCCTGATCTAGTATAACAAAGTCCTCTGATCGAGCAAAACAAAGGACCCTGGTCGAGTATAACAAAGCCCCCTGATTGAGTATAACAAAGTCCCCTCATCTAGTATAACAAAGTCCCTCGATCGAGTATGACAAAGGACCCTGATCGAATGTAAGAAAGGCCTTCGGTTGAGTATAACAAAGCATCGTGATCGAGTATAACAAAGTCCCCTGATCGAGTATAACACATCCCCCTGATGGAGTATAACATATCCCTTGATCGTGTATAACAAAGTTCCCTAGTAGAGTATAACAAAGTCCCCTGGTCGAGTATAACAAAGTCCCCTGATCGAGTATAACAAAGTCCTCAGATCGTGTATAACAAAGTCCCCTGGGAGATTATAACAAAGTCCACTGATCTAGTATAACAAAGGACCTTGATTGAGTATAATAAAGGCCCCTGATCGAGTATAACAAAGGCCCCTGACCGAGTATAACAAAGTCCCCTGATCGAGTATAACAAAGGCCCTTAATTGAGTATAATAAAGACCCCTGATCGAGTATAACAAAGTCCCCTGATCGAGTATAACAAAGTCCCATTGTCGAGTATAACAAAGTCACCTGATCGAGTATAACAAAGGCCCATGATCAAGTATAACAAAGGCCCCTCATCGAGTATAACAAAGTCACTTATCGAGCATAACAAAGGCCCCTGGTCGAGTATAACAGAGCCCGCCGATCGAATATTACAAAGTCCCCTGATCAAGTATAACAAAGTCCCTGATCGAGTATAACAAAGTCCCCTGGTCGAGGAAAACAAAGCCCCCTGATCGAGTATAACAAACTCCCCTCATCGAGTATAACAAAGTACCCTGGTTGACAATAACAAAGGCCCCTGGTTGAATATATGAAAGTCCCCTAATCGAATATAACAAAGCCCCCTCATCGAGTATAACAAAGGCCACTGGTCGGACATAACAAATCACCCTGGTCGAGTATAAAAGAGCCCCCTCATCGAGTATAAGAAAGTCCCCTGAACAAGTATATGAAATCCCCCTGGTCGAGTATAATAATGGCCCTGATCGAGTATAACAAAGTTCCCCGGTCGAGAATAGTAATGTCCCCTAATCGAGTAAAACAAAGGCCCCTCATCGAGTATAACAAAGTCCCCTTATCGAGTTTAACAAATTCCCCTGGTTCGAGTATAACAAAAACCTCTTATATAGCATAACAAAGGCCCCTGGTCGAGTATAACAAAGCCCCCCGATCGAATATTACAAAGTCCCCTGATCAAGAATAACATATCGCCTGATCGTGTATAACAAAGTTCCCTGGTCGAGTATAGTAATGTCCCCTGATCGAGTATAACAAAGGCCCTTGATCGAGTATAATAAAGTCCCCTGATCGAATATAAAAATGTCCCCTGATCGAGTAAAACAAAGGCCTCTCATCGAGTATAACAAAGTCCCCTCATCTAGTATAACAAAATCCACTGATTGAGTACAGCAAAGCCCCTTGATCGAGAATAACAAATGCCCCTCATCGAGTATAACAAAGTCCCCTAATCGAATATAACAAAGCCCCCCTGATCGATTATACCAAAGGCCACTGGTCGAGCATAAAAAAGGACCCTGGTCGAGTATAACAAAGTCCCCTGATCGAGTATAACAAAGCCCTCTCATTGAGTATAACAAAGTCCCCAAATCGAGTATAACAAAGTCCCCTGGTCAAATATAATAAAGGCGCCTGATCGAGTATAGCAAAGTCCACTAATCTAGTATAACAAAGTCCCATGGTCGAGTATAACAAAGTGACTTGATCGAGTATAACAAAGGCCCCTGATCGAGTATAACAAAGGCCCCCGGTTGAGTATAACAAAGCATCCTGATCGAGTATAGCAAAGTCCCCT
This sequence comes from Homarus americanus, assembly GCF_018991925.1. Classification (NCBI taxonomy): domain Eukaryota; kingdom Metazoa; phylum Arthropoda; class Malacostraca; order Decapoda; family Nephropidae; genus Homarus; species Homarus americanus. Next base: position 2,692 of record NW_024728619.1, on the reverse strand, counting down.
AATCGAGTATAACACATCCCCTGATCGAGTAAAAAATATCCCCTGATCGTGTATGGGAATAAAAGTTCGGTTCAGGTATGTCTCGATCGAGTGGTGACAGTTTCTGACGAGTGGCACAGAGTCCGTTAAGTAGAGTAATAGTCTCAATCGAGTATAACAAAGTCCTCTGATCGATTATAACAAAGGCCCTTGATCGAGTATAACAAAGTCCCCTGGTCGAGTATAACAAATTCCCCTGATCGAGAATAACAAAGTCCCCTGGTCGAGTATAACAAATTCCCCTCATCGAGTATAACAAAGTTCCCTGCTTGAGTATAACAAAGGCCCATGATCGAGTATAACAAAGGCCCCTGATCGAGTATAACAAAGTCCCCTGATCGTGTATAACAAAGTCCCCTTATCGAGTATAACAAAGCACCCTGGTCGAGTATAACAAAGCCCCCTGATCGAGTATAACAAAGTCCCCTAATCAAGTATATTAAACCCCCCTGGTCGAGCATAATAAAGGCCCTGATCGAGTATAACAAGGTCTCATGATCGAGTATAAGAAATTACCCTGGTTCGAGTATAACAAAAGCCGCTGATATAGTATAACAATGGCCCCTGATCGAGTATAACAAGGCCCCCTGATTGAGTATAACAAAGTTTCCGAATCGAGTATAACAAAGTCCCCTGGTCGAGTATAACAAAGTCTCCTGATCGAGTAAAACAAAGTCAAATGATCGAGTATAACAAAGTCCCCTGGTCGAGTATAATAAAGGCCCCTCATGGAGTATAACAAAATCCCATGATCGAGAATAACAACGTCCCCTGGTTCGAGTATAACAAAAGCCTTGATCGAGTATAACAAAGGCCCCTCATTAAGTATAACAAAGTCCCCTAATCGAGTATAACAAAGGCCCCTCATCGAGTATAACAAAGTCCCCTCATCAAATATAAGAAAGCCCCCTGATCGAATATAACAAAGTCCCCTGATCGAGTATAACAAAGGCCCTTGATCGAGTATAACAGAGTCTCCTCATCGAGTATAACAAACTCCCCTTATCGAGGACAACAAAGTCCCCTGGTCGATCATAAGAAATTCCCCTAATCGATTATAACAAAGTACCCTGGTCGAGAATAACAAAGTCCCCTGGTCGAGTATAACAAATTTCCCTGATTGAGTATAACAAAGTCCCCTGTTCGAGTATAACAAATTCCCCTGGTTCGAGTATAACAAAAGCCCCTGATGGAGTATAACAAAGACCCTGATGGAGTATAACAAAGTCCCCTGGTCGATATAAACAAAGCCCCCTGATCGAGTATAACAAAGTCCCCTGATCGAGAATAACAAAGTTCCTTGATCGAGTAGAACAAAAGCCCCTAATCCAGTATAACAAAGGCCGCCGGTTGAGTATAACAAAGCATCCTGATCGAGTATAGCAAAGTCCCCTGATCGAGTGTAACACATCTGCTGATCGAGTAAAACATATCCCCTGATCCTGTATAACAAAGTTCCCTGGTCGAGTATAGTAATGTCCCCTGATCGAGTATAACAAAGTCCCCTGCTCAAGTATAACAAAGTCCCCTCATCGAGTATAACAAAGTTCTCTGATCGAGTATAACAAAGGCTCTTGATCGAGTATAATAAGGCACCTAATGGAGTATAACAAAGTCCCCTGATTGAGTATAACAAAATCCCCTTATCGAGCATAACAAAGGCCCCTCGTCGAGCATAACAAAGCCCCCCTGATCGAATAATACAAAGTCCCCTGATCAAGTATAACAAAGTCCCCTCATCGACTATAACACAGTCCCCTGGTCGAGTATAACAAAGGCTCCTAATGGAGCATAACAAAGACCCTGATGGAGTATAACAAAGTCCCCTAATCGAGGAAAACAAAGCCCCCTGATCGAGTCTAACAAAGCCCCTGATCGAGTATAACAAAGGCCCCTGATCGAGTATAACAAAGTCCCCTGATCGAGCATAACAAAGACCAGTAGTCAAATATAACAAAACCACCTGATCGAGTATAGTGAATTCCCCTGATCGTGTATAACAAAGGCCCCCGGTTGAGTATAACAAAGCCTCCTGACTGAGTATAACACATCCCCTGATCGAGTATAACATATCCCCTTATTGTGTATAACAAAGTTCCCGGGTCGAGTATAGTAATGTCCCCTGATCGAGTATAACAAAGGCCCCTCATCGAGTATAACAAAGCCCCCCAGATCGAATACTACAAAGTCCCCAGATCGAATATAACAAAGTCCCCTGGTCGAGGAAAACAAAGCCCCCTGATCGAGTATAACAAAGTCCCCTGATCGAGTATAACAAAGTCCTCTGGCTGACCATAACAAAGGCCCCTGGTCGAATATAACAAAGTCCCCTATTCGAATATAACAAAGCCCCTGATCGAATATAACAAAGTCCTCTGGTCAAATATATGAAAGTCCCCTAATCGAATATAACAAAGCCCCCTCATCGAGTATAACAAAGGCCACTGGTCGAGCATAACAAATCACCCTGGTCGAGCATAAAAGAGCCCCCTCATCGAGTATAAGAAAGTCCCCTGATCAAGTATATCAAACCCCCCTGGTCGAGTATAATAATGGCCCTGATCGAGTATAACAAAGTTCCCGGGTCGAATATAGTAATGTCCCCTGATCGAGTATAACAAAGGCCCCTCATCGAGTATAACAAAGTCCCCTT
>NW_024728618.1:0-11395 GCF_018991925.1 Homarus americanus | reverse complement strand
TGATGGCAAACAGGTTCCTCATTCTCATTGGCGATTGAGTAGCTGCTGCCTCTTCTAATATGTCATTCCAGTGACCATCATCTTCCAGTATGCCAAGGAGATTGCACGCTTCCTAATAGGTTCTGCAGACTTGTCCATTCAATGTCTTGAGTGCTGCATATGATGTTGGGCCACAGATGTGGTGCAAAAGTAGTCTCAAACAGTAGCATTCAAAGTTGTTGGGGTGAACCGTGTAGACACGTCCCAAAGCATTGCCTGACTTTATCCCTGGATATCCTTCAACATCGGATCCTTGAGCTCTTCTCTGGAACTTTTTCATTGAAGTCTGCCATATGTAGAACTTGGGTACGTCAACATACAGGAGGATTTGAGCAAACTCATCTTCCTGTGAAAGCTTGAAGAATCAGCAGGATTTGCCATTTGACTTTGGAGGGACTCTTCTGTGAAGTATACTCTTCGTCCATTTTCCGGGTGAACAGCCAGATGAACTACTGTTGGACATCGTTCGTGGATGGGAAAACTAAAAATTCTCCTTAGGGCTTCACATTGATTTTAGCGCTGTGAAATATGTTACGTTTGGCATACCTCGTTAGAATGGACTACCTACCTACCTACCTTGTTAGAATGGACAGCCTAGAAAAGTTAGAGATCAAAGAAAAGTAAGCTGTAATGAGCGAGAGCATAATGATAAAATTAGCTATAATACTTGGGATGGGATACGACTTTTCAACCTCTGTGTGATATAGCGGATGCAGAGAAAAGTAAGCCATAATAAAAGAGAACCTAAGGATCAAAATAGCTGTAAATCATAGGAGGGAATACGACTTTTCTACGTTAGTCTCTTCTCTCTCTCGTTCTCTCAGGCGTGTCGGGTCGGGTCGGGTCAGGTTGGGTCGGATCGGGTTGGTTGGAGTTTTTTGAGATCCCCACATGACACTTGCTATCCATACCAAGTTTGGTCCAGACCGTTTAAGTAGTTTCCGAGATTCTCGTGCGGACACACAGACAGACAGACTTCTTTGTTTTATATATATAATAGTTTATTTTCTTAATAAATGGACAAAAGACTATGAAAACTTAACTTATAAACAGTTATGAATGTTACTACGAGTTGACCTCTAATACGACTCTTGATCAGTGATTACAGGTAAACGGAAGCTATAACAGAGGTAAGGTAAGGTAAGGTAAGGTAAGGTAAGGTAAGGTAAGGTAAGGTAAGGCAACGTAAGGAAAGGTAAGGCAACGTAAGGTAAGATAAGGTAAGGTAAGGTAAGGTAAGGTAAGGTAAGGTAAGGTAACGTAAGGTAAGGCAAGGTAAGGTAAGGCAACGTAAGGTAAGGTAAGGTAAGGTAAGGTAAGGTAAGGTAAGGTAACGTAAGGTAAGGCAAGGTAAGGTAAGGCAACGTAAGGTAAGGTAAGGCAACGTAAGGTAAGGTAAGGTAAGGTAAGGTAAGGTAAGGTAAGGTAAGGTAAGGTAAGGTAAGGTAAGGTAAGGTAGGGTAAGGTAAGGTAAGGTAAGGTAAGGCAACGTAAGGTAAGGTAAGGTAAGGTAAGGTTGATTCTTAAAATATGTAGGGTGATGTTCACACTACTGTCACTTATTACACAGCTTTGTCACTATTCCTATATTTCATTATCACAACAACATTTTGTCACTGCAAATGTTGTCACTGATGAAAAGTTGAAGCGAGTGAGAGAGAGGTCCGGTGGGCTGGTTAGGTTAGGTTAGGTGAGAGAGATACAGTGGGTTAGTTAGGTTAAGTTAGGTGAGAGAGATACGGTGGGTTAGTTAGGTTAAGTTGCGTGAGAGAGATACGGTGGGCTGGTTAGGTTAGGTTCGGTGAGTGAGAGGTCCGGTGGGCTGGAGAGTTTGGTCACGGTCTCCTCCTCGACCAACTGAATTACTGACTACAGTTCCTGCGGTGAGGTGTGCTGCAGCTCGTCCTTCACCTTCTGGGTCTCCAGCACACCGTACAACTCCTAAGTGTCTAACTAGAGAGTTCTTACGGTGCAGTAGGCGCCGAGGAAGGCCGAACAGTAGCATGGCACCACCACCCCGTTACCATCTACACCTTCTTGTCTCTTACAACACTATTGAAAGTTCCAACCTAAGTAAATAGAGGTGTTTTTTTACATTTAGCCCCGATTTCCAACTTAACGTCACAGTGCTCTTGAACACAATTTACTATATTTAACCAAAATGGAAAAGACCTCATATCCAGTGTCTGTCACCTACAGCCGGTGCCTTCGGGAGTTGTTGGTTTCGGGATACCTTTACGACGTAGATGAACAGAACCAAACAAAGCGACGCCTGAAAGTCACCTTCTGCCTCGACAGTGGTTCCAATGTATCCGTTATACCATTAGATTTTGTCATCTCTGCCGGACTTCAGGACTATATAGTGGACCTTGAAAAGTTTTCGGTCGATACCGGTAGTGGGTTAACGAAGAGTGGAGTTTATGGTCGGCTGGAAGTCAAGGTACGGCTCGGTGGATGTAAACTCCGGCCTACTCTTATTGTGGCGAGGAAAGGCTCGCCTTTTTTGTTGGGCATGGATGTGTTAAGTCAGTCCGTCTTGGACCTGTCTACCAAAAACCCCACGCTTACCCTACTGGCACCCTCCAAACACCTTCTCAAGTCCGTAACCCCTTTAGTTATCACATGTGAAATTAGAAACCAGACTGTTTCATGCCTGCTGGACACAGGCTGTACCTACTGCTACATAACACCCGAATACGTGCAACAGCTGCACCTCCACTACCGACCATCAGATTGTGTCCGCGAGTGCAACACGGTAACCGGGCAGGATAAGGTGCTCGGATATGTGTCCCCTGTCCCCATCACCTTCCTGGGAAACACTAACTGGGCACCTTTTTACGTCGCTAATGATAACAATTATGGGGTAATTCTAGGCATCAATATCCTCATGAAAGCTCGACTCACATTCAACTTCAACAAACTATGTGCCTGAGTAGTTTACGCAAGCCCTTCAGTCTCCAAAACTGGGCCACCAACAACCATGTCACCATCAACCATACAAAGACCATGTCGCTCAACACACCGACCTTCTCAGCTTTAAGTGACCACCACCACCTCATCTGCAAATTTGGTGAGAAGCTTCTGCACCATCCTCAACACCGGCTCCCACTACCACCCGACATCCCTCGTCCGAGAATTTCTGTTCGACACCACAACCGCATCCAGCCCATACGAGCACGAACTGGACGCTCTAAGAACAGCCCAGTCCCAAACATTGTAAAAATTATCAATAACTTGTAATCAACCAGTGTATTCACTCCCAGTTAATCTTACTTTTTGCACTGTCACTATGTTGAAATGTCCTGTAGTTTGAGCTTCTCCCCACCTAGTTATTATACATCATATTTGTATCACTTATGTTACTTGTATATTATTTGTAAATCAAGAGACCCATTCCCCAATTATGTGACTGTATATTTTCAGCCTTTCGGCTGCCATGCTCTTTCAATAAACCGTTAATTATTATTATTATTATTATTATTATTATCATTATTATTTACTACTACTACTACTTTTTTTAATTCTTTTATAAAGTGGCCTCCAGCCACCCTGGTCCTCCACATTATATCCTGGTCCTCCACATCCCATCCTGGTCCTTCACATCCCATCCTGGTCCTTCACATCCCATCCTGGTCCTCCACATTATATCCTGGTCCTCCACATCCCATCCTGGTCCTCCACATCCCATCCTGGTCCTTCACATCCCATCCTGGTCCTCCACATCACGTCCTTGTCCTTCACATCACACCCTGGTCCTCCACATCACATCTTGGTCCTCCACATCACATCTTGTGGTCCTTCATCCCATCCTGGTCTCCCACATCCCATCCTGGTCCTTCACATCCCATCCTGGTCCTCCACATTATATCCTGGTCCTCCACATCCCATCCTGGTCCTTCACATCCCATCCTGGTCCTCCACATCACGTCCTTGTCCTTCACATCACACCCTGGTCTTCCACATCACATCTTGGTCCTCCACATCACGGCCTGGTCCTCCACATTATATCCTGGTCCTCCACATCACATCTTGGTCCTCCACATCACGGCCTGGTCCTCCACATTATATCCTGGTCCTCCACATCACGCCATGGTCCTCCACATCACGGCTTGATCCTCCACATCATATCCTGGTCCTCCACATCACGTCCTGGTCCTCCACATCCCGTCCTGGTCCTCCACATCACATCCTGGTCCTCCACATCACGGCCTGGTCCTCCGCTCCTCCATGGTCCTCCACATCACGTCCTTGTCCTTCACATCACATCTTGGTCCTCCACATCACGGCCTGGTCCTCCACATCACATCTTGGTCCTCCACATCAAGTCCTGGTCCTCCACATCACGTCCTTGTCCTTCACATCACGGCCTGGTCCTCCACATCACATCCTGGTCCTCCACATCACATCTTGGTCCTCCACATCACGTCCTGGTCCTCCACATCACGTCCTGGTCCTCCACATCACGTCCTGGTCCTCCACATCATGCCATGGTCCTCCACATCACATCCTGGTCCTCCACATCCCGGCCTGGTCCTCCACATCACGGCCTGGTCCTCCACATCACGTCTTGGTCCTCCACATCACGTCCTGGTCCTCCACATCACGTCCTGGTCCTCCACATCACGCCATGGTCCTCCACATCACGTCCTTGTCCTTCACATCACATCCTGGTCCTCCACATCCCGTCCTGGTCCTCCACATCCCGTCCTGGTCCCCCACATCACGTAGTATGTAAGTATATAAAAACTAAACCTCACAAAATAATCTGATAACAATGAAATTCCTTTTTTTTTTCCAAATTAAAAAAAATATACCACAGCAAAAATTAAAAAAATAAAAGCCTCTATTGGTTGTCATTCACCGGCTTTATTGTTTTATGTCTGGGAATTTTTCTTATGACTAAAAGAATCAACTTACTTTCCAAGGACCCCAATGTTGCCATCAATCATAATAATAATAATAATAATAATAATTAACGGTTTATTGAAAGGCTTGGCAGCCAGAAGGCTGAAAATATACAGTTACGCCTTTGGGGAATGGAACCTGAAAACCCACAAATAATATACAAACAACTTTATAAGTATTTTCTAAATAGACATATAATAGCAGATGGGAATCAGCTCAAACTGCAGTTGACTAACATAGTGACAGTATGAGAGCAATGTTTACTGGGGTGAATACCGCTGATTTAACCCATATTGATAATTTAATGTTAAGTTTGAACTGATTCATCAACTGAATGCAGACAGCCTCCGAACTAGTAGTAGGGGCCAGTGTCGGGATGTAGAAGCTTCTTACCAAATTTGCAGATGAGGCCGTGGTGATGGTCAGTGAGAGTCGAAAGGGTCAGTGTGTTGAGCGCTTCTTGATATGTGGAGTAGGAAGGGGAGAGAATAATCTTGCATGCCCTCTTTTGCACTTTTCCAGGTGTTTACGTTGTGTGGCATTTAGGGAGGAAGACCAGGTGGGGGAGGCATAGGTGAGCTTGGGAAGTATGAATGTTGTGTATACACTGAGGAGCTCGTGTGCGGGAACTCCGAGGGACTTGAGTCAGCGGAGGAGGTGGAGACGGAAACTGGAGGATTTGACAACTTCACTGACGTGTGGTTTCCAATTTAGTTTGTTGTCTATGGTGACGCCGAGGAGCTTCGTGGAATCTACAACCTGGAGTGTGTTCGGACCTAGGGTAATGGAAGGAGGTGGGACAATGTCATCTCTAATAATTAGTAACGTCATCTGTTCATATTTGGTAGAAAGCGTTAAGAGAGTAGTGAGAACCTGATCTACTTGTTCTAAGGTTAGTTTGTGTTCATCATCCTTATATCAGTGTTTTTGTTATTTTGTTCTGAGGGTTTATAAATGGTTCTGATTGTCTGTTTATTTATTAACTGACCAGCAACAAGGAAGATTAAGTTCTTTTTAATAGATCGATTATTTAGGTGATATTTTACACTATTATTACAGTTGGTATATTTTGTAATCCTGTATCCATTTTGCACACTGATAATACTATTTTTATGTCATATATTGGTTACGCAGCCTCGCATCATATAAATCAAACTTTGACTTTCATATATATTTTCACAGTTCGGCATATCGTTGTATACCAGAAAACCCCATGAATTTGACACTCAATATGTCACTGTCAATACTATGTTTCATAAAGGTTCGCTTTGATTGCAACAAACACTGAAATGAAGTGAAATGTCCAGCAATATTCAACACATGACACAACACAACGCGGCACAACACAGCGCAACACAACGGTCAATAAAGCTTGTTTCAACGCACCATCAGACACTTTCAGTCGCTTTAATTTTCTGCACCGCCAGTGAGGTTATGGTAAATGGCCAAGTTGTGTGTGTATCATTCAGTCGTTTAATCCGTACAACTATATGCTCATAGCACCGTGTGTGTGTGTGTGGGAGGGGGGGGAAGGGGGTACCAACATCCATATTCTCGTGATTCATAATAGAATATAATATAATTATCTGGGACCACTCAAATACACACACACACACACACACACACACACATATATATATATATGTTCTATAAAAAGAACCCCCGCCCCCCATTATATATATATATATATATATATATATATATATATATATATATATATATATATATATATAGTTACTAAAAAAACCCAGTTATTTGGCTTTCACTGAGGCTGGTATCCAAGTTTTCATAGTACTTCTGTAAGCAACACTTCATCGTAGAATCTTTCGCAGGGTTGTCACGTGGATCCAAGATACTTATTTCCCATTTATATGATACTTGCGGAATCGCCGCCCTCCGGGCGGCTCTTTCGCTAGGCCACGGTAGGATGCCACCCTCCGGGAGGCTCCACATTGTCTCACTGTAGTGCTTTAAGGTAGACCACATTTTTGGTTTTGCCGTTAGCAGCAAGTATGTTCAGATTTTTGCCAGTTCCCACTCTGGACCCTCCAACATAGAACTGTCCATGAGAGAAGCAAGGAAACACCAGCTTTAGGCCAACCATCTTTAGGGACTGTCCCTGGCTTTTGTAGATGGTCATGGCAAAGCTCACTTTAACCGGGAACTGAAGTCGCTTGAACTCAAATGGCAGGTCAGTAGTGATGAGAGGTATCCTTGGTATAAAAAGTCCTCTCCTTTAGCTTTTCCTGTCAGTATTGTAGCTTCCAGTACATGTGGCATCATGTTCTTCACCACCAGTCTTGTGCCATTGCAGAGGATTGGTGGTTCAAGATTTCTTAAGAGCATTATAGGAGTTCCAATCTTGAGAGTGAGGTGGTGAGGAGGCATTCCAGCAGGCTCCAAAGAATTAAGGAATTCTGCAGGGTACTAGACTGCTTGGTCCTGGTCCTTGGTCCTTACTGTATCAACAGACTTGAATGAGGTCTCACTACCTGGAAGCTGTCTGAGTAGAGTCATGTTGATATCAGCCACTGTTTCATTCTTTGGTGCCAGAATTGTGCGTTCACGCAGCCGCTTGTGATCCTTGTAGTAGTGGATAATGTTTGGGTAGACCATGTTAGTGAGCTCAGTTGAGGACTTTACAACATTTCCACATCCTTGAGGAATGATTATTTGTCCTTCTGAGTCAACAGGGAAAGTTCCATTCCCACTCTGTAGTAGAAGGTTTGCAAACCGTCCAGCATCCTGATCTCCTTGCAGATGTACTCTCATGTTTGTTGATAGGGTGAGTGTCTGAACACTTCTCCAAAGGTATGATGCCTTGAGGCACGCATTCAATTCATCAGCTGGAGTGCTTCGAGGAATGACAGGTAAGGTCTGGCGAAAATCTCCAGCAATGACCATTGTAATGCCACACATGAGCTGGTCATTTTCTCGTATGTCTTGCAAGGTCCTGTCCAATGCTTCAAACGCTAACTTGTGAGACATAGTGCATTCATCCCAGACTATGAGGCTGCATTTTTCTAAGAGTTTTGCCTTTGCCGATCCTCTTTTGATGTTGCACACTGGATTCTCATTGTGAGCGAGGTTGAGAGGCAGTTTAAAAGTTGAGTGTGCAGTACGTCCTCCTTCTAGTAGTGTTGCAGCAATGCCTGAAGATGCCACAGCAAGAGCAATTTTCCCCTAATGACGTACTTTGGCCAACAGAAGGTTGATCAGGAATGTTTTTTCCTGTCCCGCCAGGTGCATCGAGAAAGATCATACCTCCCTGCTCCGCTTGTATCGCTTGCAAGATCTGTTCATAAGCATTTGCTTGATCAGGCACCAGGTGAGGTTCATTTTCTTCAAGAAAATTCACTAAAACTTCAACTGAGTAGTCTGTCTCTCTGAGCAAGTCCCTGTTTGCAACTACTGGTTCTTCTCGGTTTGTGGAAGGCAATCCAAAATCAGTCAGGTTTTTTCCGCATAGCTCCATCACTCTGTCTTCCAGCATGATCAGAGCCCTGTTGAACATGTCATCCATGAACTCAATCTCTTGACCAGGATGTTCTCTTCTTGCTTGATGAAGCAGATCCTCTGAAAGACTTTCTTAGTGGTTTTTCCAGAGCTGGCTTGGGTTGGAAAGTCCACATGTAGCAATCATGATGGCAAACAGGTTCCTCATTCTCATTGGCGATTGAGTAGCTGCTGCCTCTTCTAATGTGTCATTCCAGTAACCTTCATCTTCCTGTAGGCCAAGGAGATTGCACCTTTCTGATAGGTTCTGCAGACTTGTCCATTCACTGTCTTGAGTGCTGCATATGATGTTGGGCCACGGATGTGGAACTTTTTTATTGAAGCCTGCCATATGTAGAACTTGGGTACGTCAACATATAGGAGTATTTGAGCAAACTCATCTTCCTGTGAAAGTTTGAAGAATGCAGTGAGGGTCGTATCAGCAGGATTTGCAATTTGATTTTGGAGGGACTCTTCTGTGAAGTATACTCTTTGTCCATTTTCCAGGTGAACACCCAGATGAACCACTGTTGGACATCGTTCGTGTATGGGAAAATTAAAAATTCTCCATAGGGCTTCATTGCTGCATATATAACGGCCTTGCTGAAACTGTGTCACCTCATCATGATTTCCATCCTTTTCCAATGCAAAGATCGCTTGGTCAGAGCCTTTGTTGACGTATTTGCAGACATACTTGATGGACTTGACTGAATTGCAGAACTCCACATTGATGTGCGCATTGAATGCTTTACTCAAAAGAGGATTGTAGGGGACCACCCATTTGTTGTCTGCTGTTATTATTTTATTGTCTAATCATCACTACATATAACACCACCCATCATCACTACATATAACACCACCCATCATCACTACATATAACATCATCCATCATCACTACATATAACACCACCCATCATCACTACATATAACATCATCCATCATCACTACATATAACACCACCCATCATCACTACACATAACATCATCCATCATCACTACATATAACACCATCCATCATCACTACATATAACACCACCCATCATCATTACATATAGCAACATCCATCATCACTACATATAACGTCATCCATCACTGCATATAACACCATCCATCATCACTACATATAACACCATCCATCATCATTACATATAACAACATCCATCATCACTACATATAACGTCATCCATCATCACTGCATATAACACCATCCATCATCACTACATATAACGTCATCCATCATCACTGCATATAACACCATCCATCATCACTACATATTAGGGTGTGTCATAGGAGGGAAGATCAGCTAAAACTAATGGCCCATCACTTTTTTGGTAGATTTTAGTGTATATAAGTAGGAGGAAGATCAGCGCTAAAACTAATGGCCCATCACTTTTTTTGGTAGATTTATGATATAAACAGAAAATACCTCTAGTTTTAATATTTTGCAACCTTTTGCTTGGTAAATTTTAGCGTGAAATTTATCGAAAATCTAACGTACAGCTGCATTAGTGCATTACAATTAAATAGTGAACATTGCTTTCTGACTTCATTCTTTAACAACCCAACTAACAATATTTTTTTCTGTTTCAGATTCTGATGCATTTATAAGTTGATAATATTTGTGATGGCTGCTTGTGTCAGGACGAGGAACCAAAAATCCAGCCATCTCAGCTTCTACCACATTCCGGTCTGGGAGAGCCCCTAAATGGAGTTACCTACATTGAGAAGATGCTTTTGAGCGGTGTTTAACCAGGCAAATCAGTGAAAAGAACCAAAGAACTTACACAAACAAAGACATTAAGCAGTGATATGACCAAAGCTGTCTTTGGCATTAGTACACTCTGGCTAACGCCCAGTTCGGCTTCCAGTCATAACAAGTCAGAAGAAGATTAGTGAGAGACTGCTAGCCGTTGAAAAGGCAAGAGATACATTCTCTCTTTGGAGAGGAAAACTTAAAACAAGAGGAGAAGGACAAGCAACTGGACCAAAGCTATTTATTGGGTAATTACTGTAAGTGCCCAATTGTTCTCTGGTCCTGAGCTCTTGGATGCGACTGTGATTTAAATCCGAGTCCACATCTCTGTATTTGCAAGCGTGAACTGAAGATTCCTGTGATCGAACTGGCATTTGTCAAAGCACAGAGAGAAGACTGCATAGGGGCTCTCATGATTTCTAGCCAAGATATTCCGGAGTCCAAGAGACAGGAGGCTGCCACAGAGAGACAGAAGAGGAGAAGAGTTGCTGAGGAAAAGAGACTTGAGAAGGCCCAGGGTGAGGTAAAAAAGGCCGATGATTGGAGTTAAGCTGATTCAGAGTTTAATGACTTCCCCATGGCTGATCCGAGTGCTGACCAGGAGAATGGTGACTTTGTCCCTAACCCAGAAAATAATGATCCTAAACCTTCCAGGCATAAGATTCGAAATAGGAAAGATATCCCGAGCATAGCTCTGGCCAGCATGCGACACCACACTGGTCTCAGAGAACCGTAGAGATAGCAACAAATGCCTGGATTGACGGTGGTTTGATAACACCTTGATGATATTCACACCTGGTGATAGATCATAACAAAGCAAGGAGAGCCTAAGAAACTTGTCAGTAACCTAGAAGAGGAGCTTGATAAGGACAAGAGAAATGGAATCAATTGTTTGTTCTTTGATGGGAGAAGGGATGGCACTAAAGTGTTCATGAAAGTTGGAGATTCTGGACAAGTTGTTCCCTGCCATGGTGAAGGAGGAACACTACTCCTGCTGCAATGAACCAGGAGGGAAGTATTTGTGGCATTTCACTCCAGAGAAAGATGACATCAGGAAACCAGCTGAGATAGTGGCAGATAACATTGTGAACTGGCTCAGAGAGAGGAACGTAGACCAGACCCTGCAGGCCATTGGAGGGGACAGCACAAACACGAACACAGGGGGGCAAGGGGGGGGTCATACAGTGGATAGAGAGGAAGATTG
>NW_024728617.1:0-7374 GCF_018991925.1 Homarus americanus | reverse complement strand
TTCTTGTTCTCCCTCCTGCTGGACCTACACCCTCCCTCCTGTGTGGTCTTGTTCACCCTGATGCTGGACCTACGCCCTCCCTCCTGTGTGGTCTTGTTCACCCTGATGCTGGACCTACACCCTCCCTCCTGTGATGTCGCGTTTAACGCCTCCTGAAAAACATTTAACGCCTTTTAAATTTGGTTTAACGCCATTTGAAATTAGTTTAACGCCACGTGGTGGCTCAGTGGCTGTGGTGGGGGCGCAGGGGTGGTGGGGCTGTGGTGTTGCTGTAGGGCGGCGTCACTGGACGTGGTGGGCTGTAACAGCATGCCGCAGAGCAGTTACAGTGGTGCTGGCTAATTGCAGTGGTGATGGTGGTGTGGCGGCGGTCGGGCAGTGGATGTGGTGGGGCATTGATGGTGGCGCGGTGGTGGTGGTGCAGTGGTGTGGTGGGGCTGTGGTGGTGGTGCAGTTGCAGTGGGGGTGGGGCAGTGGCTGTGGTGGGGCTGTGGTGGTAGCGCGGTGGTGGTGGCGGTCAGTGGTTCTGGTGGGGCAGTGGTGTGGCGGCGGTTGTGGTGGGACAGTGGTGGTGGAGCAGTGGTGGGGCAGTGGTGGTGGTGAGTCAGTGATGGAGCAGTGGTGGTGGGGCGGTGGGGTGGCGGAGCAGTGGTGGGGCCGTTGCCTAGCAATAGTGGTGGGGCAGTTGCTGTGGTGGGTCACTGGTTGTGGTAGGGCAGTGGCTGTGGTGGGTCAGTGGTTGTGGTAGGGCAGTGGCTGTGTTGGGGCAGTGGCTGTGGTGTGGAGTCAGTGGCTCACGTGGTGCTGTGGTTGTGGCGCAGTTGCAGTGGTGGTTGTGATGGATCTGTGGCTGTGGTCGTGTTGGGTCAGTGGTGGATCTGTGGTGGTGTTGGGTCAGTGGCTGTGGTGGGTCAGTGGCTGTGGTGGTGGTGGGGGGTCACTGGTTGTGGTGGGTCACTGGCCATGGTGGGTCACTGGCTGTGGTGGGTCACTGGCTGTGGTGGGGCAGTGACTGGGCTGGAGCAGTGGTTAGGCAGTAGTGGTGGTGGGGCAGTGGCAGAGCAGTGGTGGTGGTGGGGCAGTGGCGGAGCAGTGGTGGTGGTGGGGCAGTGACGGAGCAGTGGTGGTCGTTGGTGGGGCAGTGGCGTAGAAGTGGTTGTGGTAGAGCAGTGGCGGCACAGTGGTGGAGGCGGGTCAGTGGTGGAGCGGTGGCGGGTCAGTGGAGGTGGCGGAGCAGTGGCTGTGTTGGGGCAGTGGTGTGGCGGCGGTGGGACAGTGTTAGCGGAGCAGTGTTGGGGCAGTGGTTGTGGTGGGTCAGTGGCGGAGCAGTGGTGGTGGAGTGGTAGTGGTGGTGGTGGTGGGGTAGTGGTGGTGGGGATGTGGCGATGGTGGGGCAGTGGTGCAGTGGCTGTGGTGTGGCAGTGGGGCTGTGATGGTGGTGGGGCAGTGGTTTTGCTGGGGCTGTGGTGGGTCAGTGGCTGTGGTGGGGCAGTGGTGGTGTGGCGGCAGTGGTGATGGTAGGTCATTGGCTGTGGTGTGGCTGTGGTGGGGTTGCGGAGCAGTGACTGGTGGTGGTGGAGCAGTTGCAGTGGTGCTGGTGGTGGGGCAGTGGCTGTGGTGGGGTGTCAGTGGCTCTGGTGGGGCAGTGGCGCAGCAGTGGCTGTGATGGGGGACGCGTATCGTGGTGGGAATTATGGTGGTAGCTACATCTGGCGGTGATGGGCGGTGGAAGTGAAGGTGCACGTAGTGGCAGAAAGTGGTGATTGCGGTGATGTGGCTGGCCGCGGTGTGGTGGTGGTGGTGATATGGCATGGCGGCGGTAGTGGGGCAGCGGCCGTGGTGGGCGGCTGCGTGGTGGTGGTGTCAAGAATGCGGTGTGTTATGGTGGTGAGCCACGTAGCGGGGCAGTGGGTGGTGGCGCATCTGGTGGTGGCGCAGTGGCGTGGAAGTGGTGTGGTGGGGAAGGCGGTGGTATCAAAGTGGCGATAAGTGGTTGGGCGGCGCGGCGTGCGGTGGTGGTGATAAGTGGCGCGGACAGTGGCGGAGCATCATATGGTGGGCAGTGATAGAAGCGATTGTGGTGGGCGGCGATATTGGCGGGCGGCGGTAAAGGCGGTGGCGGCGGCGGGATTGCGCGTATGACATGGTGTACCGTGGTGGTAAAGGTGGTGGTGGTGTGGTGGTGGGGATGTGGTGGTGGTGAGGTGGCGGAGCAGGAGTGTTGGTGGTGGGGCAGTGGCGGAGCCGCTGGGGTGGTGGTGGTGAGTCAGTGACGGTGCAGTGATGGTGTAGTGGTGTGGTGTCGGTGCGTTAGTGGTGGTGAGGTTGTGGTTCTGGTGGGGTGGCGGAGCATTGGCAGTGGTGGTGGGGATAGGCCAATGATTGTGGTAGGGCTGTGGCTGTGGTGGGGGGTCAGTGGCTCTGGTGGGGCTCTCGTTGTGGCGCAGATGCAGTGATGGTGAGACAGTGGTGGTGGAGGGGCAGTGGTGTAGCGGTGGTGGGTCAGTGGGGTTGGTGGGACAGTGGTGTTGTGGTGGGTCAGTGGCTGTGGTGGGGCAGTGGTGGTGGTAGGTCAGTGGCTGTGGTGTGGCTATGGTGGGGTTGCGAAGCAGTGAGTGGTGGTGGTGGTGGGGCAGTTGCAGTGGTGCTGGTGGTGGGGCAGTGGCTGTGAAGGGGGTCTGTGGTGGTGGCGCATTTGCAGTGGTGGAGCGGTGGTGGCGGGGGCAGTGTATTGCTGTGGGGGGTGATGGTCTGTCAGCGCGACAGTGGTTGTGGTGGGGGGTCAGTGGCTGTGATGGGGGTCAGTGGTTGTAGTGGGAGTCTTTGGCTGTGGTGGGGCTGTGGTTGTGGCGCGGTGGTGGGGCAGTGGCTGTAGTGGGGCAGTGTTGTTTTGGGGCAGTGGTGTGGTGGTGGGGCAGTGGTGATGGTGTGGTGGGTCAGTGGCAGTAGTGTGGTGGTGGTGGGGCAGTTGGCTGTGGTGGGGCAGTGGTGGTGTTGGGTCAGCGGCGGAGCAGTGGCTGTGGTGGTGTTGGGTCAGTGGCGGAGCAGTGGCTGTGGAGGGGCAGGGGTGAGTCAGTGGTGGTGGTGCGACAGTGGTGCGACAGTGGTGCTGGTGAGTCAGTGACGGAGCAGTGGTGGTGGTGTGGTAGTGGTGTGGTGGCAGTGGGTTAGTGGTGGTGAGGCAGTGGTTGTGGTGAGGTGGCGGAACAGTGGTGGTGGTGGGGCAGTGGTGTTGTGGTGGTGTAGGCAGTTGCAGTGGTGGTGGGTCAGTGGTGTTGTGGTGGTAGGTCAGTGGTGTTGTGGTGGTGGTGGGTCAGTGGCTGTGCAGGGCAGCGGGCGTGGTGGGACGGTTGTGGTGGGTCAGTGGTGTTGTGGTGGGGCAGTGGTGGTGTGGCGGCAGAGGTGGTTGTAGGTCAGTGGCTGTGGTGGGGTTGCGGAGGAGTGGCTGTGATGGGAGTCACTGGCTGTGGTCGGACAGTGGCTGTGGTGGGGCAGTGGCTGTGGTGGGGCGGTTGCAGTGGTGGTGGTGTTGCTGTGGTGGCACATTTGCAGTGGTGGCGCGGTGGTGTGGAAGTGGTGTGGTGGGTCAGTGGCAGTAGTGTGGTGGAACAGTTGTGGAGGTGGTTGGGCGGCAGTGGTGTGATGGTGGAACAGTGGTATGGCGGTGGTAGTGGGGCAGTGGCTGTTGGGCAGTGGCTGTGGTGGTGGTCGGGCAGTAACTGTGGTGGGGCGGTTGCAGTGATGATGGTGTTGCAGTAGCTGTGGTGGGGCAGTGGTGGTGGTGTTGCTGCGGTGGGGCAGTGGTGGTGGCGCATTTGCAGTGGTGGCGCGGTGGTGTGGAAGTGGTGTGGTGGGTCAGTGGCAGTAGTGTGGTGGGGCAGTGGTGGTGGTGGGACGACAGTGGTGGAGGTGGTTGGGTGGCAGTGGTGTGGTGGTGGTGGAGCAGTGGCATGGCGGTGGTAGTGGAGCAGAGGCTGTGGGACAGTGGCTGTGGTGGTGGTCGGGCAGTGGCTGTGGTGGGGCGGTTGCAGTGGTGATGGTGTTGCAGTAGCTGTGGTGGGGCAGTGGTGGTGGTGTTGCTGTGGTGGGGCAGTGGTGGTGGTGTTGCTGTGGTGGGGCAGTGGTGGTGGTGTTGCTGTGGTGGTGTTGCTGTGGTGGGGCAGTGGTGAGAAGCATTGTGGTGAGCCCAGCGGTGGTGGTGGGCTCAGTGCGGTGGTGGGCTCAGGTGGTGGTGTTGGTCATGGCGGTGGTAGGGGCAGGTGGTGGCGGGCAGTGGTGCGGCGGTGCGGATTTGTGGTGGTGTGGGTCAGTGTGGTGGTGGTGTAAGGCGGCTGTGGTGGGGTGGTGGAGTGGTGGGCAGTGGCGACAGTGGTGGTGGTGACAGGCAGTGGCGATGGTGGTGGTGGGTCATTGGCTGTGTTGGGGCAGTGGTGTGGCGGCGGTGTAACGGCGGTGGTGGCGGGACAGTGGTGGGGCAGTGGTTGTGGTGGGTCAGTGGCGGAGCAGTGGTGGTGGTGGGTCAGTGGCGGAGCAGTGGTGGTGGTGTGGTAGTGGTGTGGTGATGGTGGCGGGGTGGTGGTGGGGCAGTGGCGGAGCAGCTGTGGTGATGGGACGGTGGTGGAGCGGCGGTGGTGTAGTGGGGCAGTGATGGTGCTGGGGCAGTGGTGGTGCTGGGGCAGTGGTGGTGCTGGGGCGGTGGTGGGGCAGTGGCTGTGGTGGGGCAGTGGCTGTGGTGGGGCATTGGTTGTGTGGCGGCAGTGGTGGTTGTAGGTAGGACAGTGGCTGTGGTGTGGCTGTGGTGGGGTTGCGGAGCAGTGACTGGTGGTGGTGGAACAGTTGCAGTGGTGTGGCGGCGGTGGGGCAGTGGTGTGACGGCGGTGGTGGCGGGACAGTGGTAGCGGAGCAGTGGTGGGGCAGTGGTTGTGGTGGGTCAGTGGCGGAGCAGTGGTGATGGTGTGGCAATGGCTGCGGTGGGTCTGTGGTGGTGGCGCATTTGCAGTGGTGGAGCGGTGGTGGTGGGTAAGTGGCTGTGGTGGTGGCGCGTTGGCGTGTAAGTGTTGTGGCAGTAGTGTGGTGGGGGTGGGACAGTGGTGGTGGTGGTTGGGCGGCAGTTGTGTGGTGGTGGTGGAGCAGTGGTATGGCAGTGGTGGAGGGGTAGTGGCTGTGTGGCAGTGGCTGTGGTGGGGCTGTGGTGGTGGTGGGGCAGTGGTGGTGGTGTTGCAGTGGCTGTGGTGGGGCAGTGGTGGTGGTGAAGCATTGGCTGTGGTGAGTCGGTGGTAGGTCAGTGGCAGTGGCGGGGCGGCGGTGGTGATGGTGTGGTGGCGGTGAGGTAGTGGCGGAGCAGTGGCTGTGGTGGGGGGTTAGTGGCTGTCGTGGGGCTGTGGTTGTGGCGCGGTGGTGGGGCAGTGGCGGAGCTGTGGCGGTGGCGGGGCAGTGGCGGAGCAGCTGTGGTGGAGCGGCGGTGGTGTAGTGGGGCTGTGATGGTGCTGGGGCAGTGATGGTGCTGGGGCTGTGGTGGTGCTGGGGCAGTGGTTGTGGTGGGTCAGTGGCGGAGCAGTGGTGGTGCTGGGTAGTGGTGGCGGGGGCAGTGGCGAAGCCAGATGGGACGGTGGATGAGCGGCGGTGGTGCAGTGACTGCGATGCAGGTTGCTGGTGGTGATGCTGGCAGTGGTGCGCTGAAGAGTGGTGCTGGGCGTGGTGGGGAAGAAAGTATCGTGGTGGGCATTGAAGCTGGTGAAGGGCAATGGTGGTTGCAGGCAGGACAGCGGCTGTGGTGTGGTTGCGGTGGGCTTGCGACAGCGACTGGCGGCGGTGAAACGAAATGGCGGCGTGAAATGGCGGCGGCGGCGGGGATTATGGTAAAGCGATATGGTGGGGCAGTGGCTGTGGTGGGTCAGTGACGGAGCAGTGGTGATGGTGTGGCAGTGGCTGTGGTGGGTCTGTGGTGGTGGCGCATTTGAAGTGGTGGAGCGGTGGTGGTGGGTCAGTGGCTGTGGTGGTGGCGCGATGGCGTGTAAGTGGTGTGGCAGTAGTGTGGTGGTGGTGGGACAGTGGTGGTGGTGGTGGTTGGGCGGCAGTTGTGTGGTGGTGGTGGAGTAGTGGTGTGGTGGTGGTGGAGCAGTGGTATGGCAGTGGTGGAGGGGTAGTGGCTGTGTGGCAGTGGCTGTGGTGGGGCAGTGGTGGGGCAGTGGTGGTGGTGAAGCATTGGCTGTGGTGAGTCAGAGGTGGTGGTAGGTCAGTGGCAGTGGCGGGGCAGCGGTGGTGATGGTGTGGCGGCGGTGAGGTAGTGGCGGAGCAGTGGCTGTGGTGGGGGGTCAGTGGCTGTCGTGGGGCTATGGTTGTGGCGCGGTGGTGGGGCAGTGGCGGAGCAGTGGTGGTGGCGGGGCAGTGGCGGAGCATTGGTGGTGGTGGGCAGTGGAGTAGAAGTGGCTGTGGTGGGGCGGTGGTGGAGCAGTGGCGGCGGTGGGGCAGCGGTGGTGGTGGCGGGACAGTGGTAGCGGAGCAGTAGTGGGGCTGTGGTGGTGGTGGGTAAGTGGCGGAGCAGTGGTGGTGGTGTGGTGGTGGGGTAGTGGTGGTGGGGATGTGGTGGTGGTGAGGTGGCGGATCAGTAGTGGTGGTGGTGGGGCAGTGGCGGAGCCGCTGTGGTGGTGGGGTGGTGGTGGTGAGTCAGTGACGGTGCAGTGGTGGTTGTAGTGGTGTGGTGTCGGTGGGTTAGTGGTGGTGAGGTTGTGGTGGGGTGGCGGAGCAGTGGAGTTGGTGGGGCAGTTGCGGAGCAGTGGTGGTAGGGCTGTGGCGGCAGTGGTGTGGCTGTGGTGGGGCAGTGGCTCTGGTGGGGCTGTCGTTGTGGCTCAGTTGCAGTGATGGTGAGACAGTGGGGGTGGGTCAGTGGTTTTGTGGTGGTGGGGGCAGTTGCAGTGGTAGTGGGTCAGTGGGGTTGGTAGGGCAGCTGTGGTGGTGGCGGGACAGTGATAGCGGAGCATTGGTGGGGCTGTGGTTGTGGTGGGTAAGTGGCGGAGCAGTGGTGGGGTTGTGGTGGGTAAGTGGCGGAGCAGTGGTGGTGTTGGGTCAGTGGCGGAGCAGTGGCTATGGTGGGGCAGTGGTGGTGTTGGGTCAGTGGCGGAGCAGTGGCTGTGGTGGGTCAGGAGTGAGTCAGTGGTGGTGGTGGGGCGGTGGTGTGACAGTGGTGCTGGTGAGTCAATGACGGAGCAGTGGTGGTGGTGTGGTGGCGGTGGGTTAGTGGTGGTGGGTTAGTGGTGGTGAGGCAGTGGTTGTGGTGGGGTGGCGGAGCAGTGGTGGTGGTGGGGCAGTGGTTATGGTAGGGCAGGGGCAGTGGTGTGGCGGTGTGGGGGTCAGTGGCTCTGGTGGGGCTGTGGT
>NW_024728616.1:0-10491 GCF_018991925.1 Homarus americanus | reverse complement strand
TGTTGTGGAAAAATGTATTATGAAATATTTCAACTATGAAGACGAATCCGTTTTTAATTTTGTTTATTGTAGTTTATCTTGTGTTGTCTGTGTGTTGAGGACAATGTGTAGAAAATTGATCTGTAAATTTGTATGGCTTACACATCAGTAGGGTAGAGAAACAAGACACATATTTTATTATATTTTATTTATGTGTTTTACATATATAGACCTCACCCTCACCGCTCCTCTGTGATGATGAGCTTGGTTTGAGGCAATTTTTTAGCCTTAAGCACCTGTGAGTATGACATCACAGGTCCATTTTCGGGTTTGGTTTGGGGTCCTTTTACGGCCTGAACCACCTTAGGCTTCTCTTGTGGTGTAGTTATGGGAGCGGGGTTTTCTGACACCGAACAGCGATTTCCACGTTTCCGGGGAATCCTCTGGGGCTTTGGTGCGAGTTGGGGTCCTTTTACGGCCTCAACCACCTTAGGCTTCTCTTGTGGTGTAGTTATGGGAGCGGGGTTTTCTGACACCGAACAGCGATTTCCACGTTTCCGGGGAATCCTCTGGGGCTTTGGTGCGAGTTGGGGTCCTTTTATGGCCTCAACCACCTGAGGCTTCTCTTGTGTTGTGGTTTGAGGCTGTACTTTATCCTTAACCAAGTGTGAGTATGACATCACAGGCCCATTTTGTGGCTTGGGTTGGGGTTGTTTTGTAACCTGTGTTGGTTTGTTTCGCTCTTTCTCGTCAAGATCAACTAACTCGAGCCATGAGAGGCTCGAGTTAGCATAAGCGACAACGTCCAAAACTTCTGTATAAGTCATATTGCTCAAGTAATTTTTGTTTTATAAAAACTGTTATATCGAAGTACAATACAGACTTTGCTCACCGAGCTTCAGGACATCATGAAAAAATATCGAGGTAAACACGATTTTGTGACATAAAACCAAATAATGTAGGTTGGAACAGTGTAGTGTAGTGTAGAGGAGTAGTGCCGTGGTGAAGATACAGTATATAGTGATAGTAACGAACATAGAGCTTATAGTAACAGTAGTGACGTACAGTATATAGTGATAGTAACGAACATAGCGTTTGTAGTGACAGTAGTGAGGTACAGTATATAGTGATAGTAACGAACATAGAGCTTATAGTAACAGTAGTGAAGATTGTGTACAGTAACAGTAGTGAACATTGTGTATAGTAACAGTAGTGAACATTGTGCATAGTAACAGTAGTGAACATTGTGCATAGTAACAGTAGTGAACATTGTGTATAATAACAGTAGTGAAGATTGTGTACAGTAACAGTAGTGAACATTGTGTATAGTAACAGTAGTGAACATTGTGTATAGTAACAGTAGTGAACATTGTGCATAGTAACAGTAGTGAACATTGTGTATAGCAACAGTAGTGAACATTGTGTATAGTAACAGTAGTGAACATTGTATATCGTAACAGTAGTGAACATTGTGTATAGTAACAGTAGTGAACATTGTGTATAGTAACAGTAGTAAACATTGTATATAGTAACAGTAGTGAACATTGTGTATAGTAACAGTAGCGAACATTGTGTATAGTAACAGTAGTGAACATTGTATATCGTAATATAGTAAAATATTGTGTATAGTAACAGTAGCGAACATTGTGTATAGTAACAGAAAAATATTGTGTATAGTAACAGTAGTGACCACATTAAAAGTAGTAACAGAAAGAACATTGTATATCGCAACAGAAAGTGGAACATTGTGTATAGCAATCAGTAGACCATTGTGTATAGTAACAGTAGTGAACATTGTGTATAGTAAATAGTAGTGACCACAGTATAGTAACAGTAGTGAACATTGTATATGTAACAGTAGTGAACATTGTAGTAACAGTAGGAACATTGTGTATAGTAACAGTAGTGAACATTGTATAGTAACAGTAGTGAACATTGTGTATAGTAACAGTAGTGAACATTGTATATCGTAACAGTAGTGAACATTGTGTATAGTAACAGTAGTGAACATTGTGTATAGTAACAGTAGTGAACATTGTGTATAGTAACAGTAGTGAACATTGTGTATAGTAACAGTAGTGAACATTGTGTATAGTAACAGTAGTGAACATTGTATATAGTAACAGTAGAGAACATTGTGTATAGTAACAGTAGTGAACATTGTGTATAGTAACAGTAGTGAACATTGTGTATAGCAACAGAAAGAACACAGTATAGTAACAGTAGTGAACATTGTGTATAGTAACAGTAGTGAACATTGTGTATAGTAACAGTAGTGAACATTGTATATAGTAACAGTAGTGAACATTGTGTATAGTAACAGTAGTGAACATTGTGTATAGTAACAGTAGTGAACATTGTATATAGTAACAGTAGTGAACATTGTGTATAGTAACAGTAGTGAACATTGTGTATAGTAACAGTAGTGAACATTGTGCATAGTAACAGTAGTGAACATTGTATATAGCAACAGTAGTGAACATTGTGTATAGTAACAGTAGTGAACATTTTGCATAGCAACAGTAGTGAACATTGTGTATAGTAACAGTAGTGAACATTGTGCATAGTAACAGTAGTGAACATTGTATATAGCAACAGTAGTGAACATTGTGTATAGCAACAGTAGTGAACATTGTGTATAGTAACAGTAGTGAACATTGTGTATAGTAACAGTAGTGAACATTGTGTATAGTAACAGTAGTGAACATTGTGTATAGTAACAGTAGTGAACATTGTATATAGTAACAGTAGTGAACATTGTGTATAGTAACAGTAGTGAACATTGTGTATAGTAACAGTAGTGAACATTGTGCATAGTAACAGTAGTGAACATTGTATATAGCAACAGTAGTGAACATTGTGTATAGCAACAGTAGTGAACATTGTGTATAGTAACAGTAGTGAACATTGTGTATAGTAACAGTAGTGAACATTGTATATAGCAACAGTAGTGAACATTGTGCATAGTAACAGTAGTGAACATTGTGCATAGTAACAGTAGTGAACATTGTATATAGCAACAGTAGTGAACATTGTGTATAGTAACAGTAGTGAACATTGTGTATAGTAACAGTAGTGAACATTGTGCATAGTAACAGTAGTGAACATTGTATATAGCAACAGTAGTGAACATTGTGTAGAGTAACAGTAGTGAACATTGTGTATATTAACAGTAGTGAACATTGTGTAGAGTAACAGTAGTGAACATTGTGTATAGTAACAGTAGTGAACATTGTGTATAGTAACAGTAGTGAACATTGTGTATAGTAACAGTAGTGAACATTGTGTATAGTAACAGTAGTGAACATTGTATATAGTAACAGTAGTGAACATTGTGTATAGTAACAGTAGTGAACATTGTGTATAGTAACAGTAGTGAACATTGTGTATAGTAACAGTAGTGAACATTGTATATAGTAACAGTAGTGAACATTGTGTATAGTAACAGTAGTGAACATTGCCAGGGTAGTAAATGAAAGAAGTGAATACTGTATATACAACAGTAGTGAACATTGTGTATAGTAACAGTAGTGAACATTGTGTATAGTAACAGTAGTGAACATTGTATATCGTAACAGTAGTGAACATTGTGTATAGTAACAGTAGTGAACATTGTGTATAGTAACAGTAGTGAACATTGTGTATATCAACAGTAGTGAACATTGTGTATAGTAACAGTAGTGAACATTGTATATAGTAACAGTAGTGAACATTGTGTATAGTAACAGTAGTGAACATTGTGTATAGTAACAGTAGTGAACATTGTGTATAGCAACAGTAGTGAACATTGTATATAGTAACAGTAGTGAACATTGTATATAGTAACAGTAGTGAACATTGTATATATCAACAGTAGTGAACATTGTGTAGAGTAACAGTAGTGAACATTGTGTATAGTAACAGTAGTGAACATTGTGTATAGCAACAGTAGTGAACATTGCAGTAATACAGTGAAATACAGGTAGTAACAGTGAACATTGTATATAGCAAATGTAGTGAAGTGATTGCATAGTAAAAAGTGAAAAGAACATTGTATATATCAACAGTAGAACATTGTGTAGAGTAACAAGGAACATTGTGCATAGTAACAGAAAAGAACATTGTGTATAGCAAGCAGCAGTGAACATTGCATAATAACAGTAGTGAACATTGTATATAGTAAACAGTAGTGAACATTGTATATATCAACAGTAGTGAAACATTGTGTGAGTAAACAGAACACAGTATAGTAAACAGAAAAACATTATTGTGTATAGTAACAGTAGTGAACATTGTGTATAGTAACAGTAGTGAACATTGTGTATAGTAACAGTAGTGAACATTGTGTATAGTAACAGTAGTGAACATTGTGTATAGTAACAGTAGTGAACATTGTGTATAGTAACAGTAGTGAACATTGTGTATAGTAACAGTAGTGAACATTATGAATAGTAACAGTAGTGAACATTGTATATAGTAACAGAAAGTGAACATTGTATACATCAACAGAGAACATTGTGCAGAGCAACAGAAATGATTGTGTATAGTAAACAGAAAAGAACATTGTATAACAGTAGTGAACATTGTGTATAGTAAACAGAAAAGAACATTGTATATAGTAAACAGTAGTGAACATTGTATATATCAACAGTAGTGAACATTGTGTAGAGTAAACAGAAAAATAGTAGTAAATAGTAGCAGCATTATGTAGAGTAACAGTGAAAGTGTAGAACATTGTGTATAGTAACAGTAGTGAACATTGTGTAGAGTAACAGTAGTGAACATTGTTTATAGCAACAGTAGTGAACATTGTTTATAGTAACAGTAGTGAACATTGTTTATAGCAACAGTAGTGAACATTGTTTATAGCAACAGTAGTGAACATTGTATATAGTAACAGTAGTGAACATTGTGTTGAGTAACAGTAGTGAACATTGTTTATAGCAACAGTAGTGAACATTGTTTATAGTAACAGTAGTGAACATTGTGTATAGTAACAGTAGTGAACATTGTGTATAGTAACAGTAGTGAACATTGTGTAGAGTAACAGTAGTGAACATTGTTTATAGCAACAGTAGTGAACATTGTTTATAGCAACAGTAGTGAACATTGTTTATAGCAACAGTAGGTCAAGATTGATTATGATACAGATTGTGTTCCTTGTTAAACCGAGAAACTAGATCTCACACAAGTTTTAGAGAGGTTAGGTTAGGTTAGGTCAGGTCAAGTTAGGTATTTCCTGGCATATTCTGCTAATATTTTCTAAATACAAACTTTATGTATTATATATTTGTAAATCAGCAAATAAATTAAATAAATAAATACAAAGTGATATTTGGTAACATTCTGATATGTTCTTACTACCACCATGCTATGTGTACTATTCCAGATGATACTAAATGTTACATAATACTTCCTTGAGATAAATGTACAGTATATATCAGGTGCCTACAAGAGAGCTCGGGCTCTCAACTGGCTCAGCCATGTTAATATTGTTAATATTATCCACTCTGTATCTGTATTTTTTTTGTGGCTAAATAAACTGGGTTTTTTATAAATATTCTAATTAAGAAATAAAGTCAACCAGGGAGCAGACAAGACACAACATACACTGAACAATATGTATCCAAGCATTCGTCCACATCTGGTTAGTTAGTCTTTGGAGACCCTCAGCATCAGAGAATAGAAAGGGGTGACTAACAAGCTGCTTTCGACTAGCTGAAGCCCTGAATATATACCGTCAAACCCCATTCTCTATCATACAGACCCGAGCAGTGAATTCATCCCGACAACCAACGCTTCAGTGGACAGAATAGGAACCGTTCCCATGAAAGGGAAGCTATAGGGTCAAAGGAGGTTGAAAAAACCGTGCCACAGTCGACCACGAGCTGCGAGCAATAGCCAGAATCATTAAAAGGTCCTATCATTATAAATGTATGAACTCGGTTTTCTGCTCCAAACCGACCAACTTCTCGTCATGTATTACCAAGCGATATATAGTCAGCAGCAAAAATTCGTCCCAGTCAAGCAGCAGGATTTGAGGCAGGTGATCTGGTAACATTGTATGGGAGGTTGGCTAGGAATACATGTGTTGTATATAATATTAATAGAGGCATTGTACTAAATGTGGGAAAATAATGCTTGTGAGAAAGATATGACATTGCATGACAATAAATGTGTCATTTAAGCGTGGAAGACACTCATTGGCATCCGCGGAACGACTAATGATATACAGTACAGTACGGTACGTTTGGCTTCCCTGTTAGGAATCATCCTTCACAATGTGATACTTTTCTCTCACATTATTTTCCCAAATTTTACACGTTGCTGTTATATAAATAATACACAAAAAAATTATTCTCATCTAATATCCGATGATAAATCCTTGATAACTAGCCAATTAAAACATATCTGTCAGTCTTCCCCATACAGTATTTACTTTTCGCCTACTGTAAGAGAAACCCGGCTATAGAGACGAGAGGACACAGGGAGGCGACAGAAACAAGTTGATAATGAAAACGAATGACACAAACAGTCGAGCTGGACCAATAGATTAGCAGAAGAAATAGAAATACACCCCCCCCCCCCTGTAAGAGAGTGATATAATGGATGGTAAAAGACAAAACAGATATTAAAAAATAAAACCATATTAACTAAGGAATACAAAAACAAAACATAAAAAACGGAATAAAGAAAACTTAAATACGTAACAAAAAATATAAATAAATAAATAAACTGAGTGAACCAAGTAGGAGGAGAGAGTTAGTAACACAGACATGTCAGGTGTTTCCCTTTGGATTCTGAGAGGCATGTTTATACTACTGTGGTCGCGGGAGTACTGTACTGTGTTAATCATCAGAGTGTATCACCATTATGCTGTAGTCTTTCTAGGAGCACACTGTTTCCTCAGCCTAGAATTTTCTTTGTTTTCCTTCAATATATATTCCCCAAAATCAAAACGGGCATTATTTATCTGTTCATTTGTTATGTCTTTGATCAAATATTACTGCTTGACTAAAAATCGATATTAATTAACTATATTTTATTTTGTGTTCTTAAATTGTAATTATTTTTTGTACAGTAAATGAAACACACTTATCCTGCATATATCAACACCACAAAGAAGATCAACCTGCACACAGCTAACAGTATGATGACGCCTATACCAATATTAATAGTGTATTTGTAGACATAACCAACAACCATCATATGGTATTTTAAAATTTTATTGTCTAGTACAAACAAGGACCTGATGAGCAGTTCTTAAAGATCCTCGAAATATATAAAACTAAACAAAACTATCATAGGGGCCATGATAGACACAGTACAGATCTATGAAAACTATAAAATTTACATAATATAATAATATATTTTGGGGTTAATATTACAAAAAACACATGGCCTGTAAAGACTCACTATTGATATGAACACAAACACCAGCAAGCTTTGCAGAGTCGGTGAGATATTTCAGAGGCACCGTAAGCATAAAAAATCAGAAAACTTATAAAATAAAGAGCGACCTGCCCTGATACAGCAGGTAGTAGGTGTGCTTCACAGTCTCAGAAGACAGGGAAGGTTTCCTTAGGCTGATGCCCTTGAACAAAGACGAGCCAGGCCTTTTTTTCCCTAGTATATATATATATATATATATATATATATTTGTTTATATATATATATATATTGCTTTCATTTTGTTTTATGAAATACAAACACTAAAATCAGAGTTAAATTATAAGAAAGAAACATTTACGATGCACAAAACTGTCATACCTTTACAAGCCTAATTGGCACTTTACCTGCTTGGCATGACATACACATATATTGTATTAAACAAACCGAATTGCCAATTAAGCTCATTAGGCAAATATTTTTTTTAATAACTAGACGCGGCTTTTGAATTTTTTTAAACTCACTTTACGGTAATATAATCACACACTGTGAATGAATTAACCAGGCCATCCACTATGTCAGGAAAAAGAATGCATAAGTAAATAAGATAAAATACGTTAATAAATGAATATAGAAAACTATCTGGTGGGCCAAAAACAATAAACATGTTTTTATTTACGCTGAGTTTAGTTAAGAGTATTTAGGTTAACTTTTCTCCTGTATCTCTCAGTTCAAGTTCCTCGTGTGTAAATGTTGTTCCAATATGATAATTTTTTTAAAGCTGAATTTGTATTATTTGCATGTACATATATTTTTCCTCATATGGCCTTTCAAATATCCTTTCGTTATTTGGTACACCTATTATAACTTTGAAAAGGATGTTACTTCCTAAGATAACAGATCCTTTCCCCCCGCCTCCTTGACAGATCGTATCCCTGGTGCAGCTTATAAGAAACTCATAATATGTGATGCTCAATGTTATGGAAAGATGTAAGTCATATTAGTCAAAATATCTCAAAATAAAAAATATGGTTTTGTGATTCACATAACGACCATGACGGGTTCTCCCATTAAGGGCGACGGTGGCAGATGAATAAGAAATATTAAACCAATATTTACCTTTCTGACTGGCAGAGAGGGGGCGCGGTCGCTGCCACACGTCGCCACACGCTTCCTCCCACACATTTACAGTAAATTATCACACTCAAATATACCTGACAACAGCATTCAGATAGGTGTTTCCTGCGCCTGTACTAAAGAATAATTATTTTCGTGAACCGGATATTGAGGGTTAAATCTACTGATGTTTTCGAAAGTTAAATCGAGATAAATTGTGTGACAGTTCCCCAAATCATCAGGAAATAGTTGGCAAGATGAAGTATTTTTTTTATTTTTTTATGAATAAGGCATTTGCCAAATCTCGCTTATTGGAGCTCTCGTTTGACCAGTATTTCCGCATCCGAAGGTAAAATGTGAGCGACATTGCTTTTGCCATTTTCAGACAGCAGGTAGGGTTGTGAATTGTTAGTGGTGAAGTTTACAGTGCGCAAGGGGAGGGCAGAGAGAGTGTGGCGGAAGTGGACCAGGGACGAAAGAAACAAGCTTAAAATATCTGTAATAGTAAGATTAATGGAGGAGGTACGTAGATCTGAGGTCTCTGAGCCTGTTAATTGCTAATACATTCCTCACACGAAAATAAATCACAGCAGCCTGATATAATATATATGTATAAC
The DNA here is from genome assembly GCF_018991925.1 of Homarus americanus. Lineage (NCBI taxonomy): Eukaryota > Metazoa > Arthropoda > Malacostraca > Decapoda > Nephropidae > Homarus > Homarus americanus. The sequence goes on along the minus strand of NW_024728616.1, from coordinate 1,411 downwards.
TCTATGTTCCTGTCGTTACCTTTCCTTCCAGAATGATAATATTTTATTTCAGAGTTGTTGATTACGATATAATATTTGAGTGGCCACATAATTGTGAGCATCATGTGCAGGGCGAAACGTTGTTTACAAACAAATGTTCTCAGCAATACTCTCACTAAAACACTGGCCTCCGCAATACACACCTAGAAGCAACTCAAAAACACTGACCTCCACATCTTGAGGTAACACACGGACACGAATGTTTCTGTAGTAATCTACACTCCTGCCATCATGAGAGCTGTATACTGCTGCCATCATGAGAGCTGTATATTGCTGCCATCATGAGAGCTGTATACTGCTGCCATCATGAGAGCTGTATACTGCTGCCATCATGACAGTATATTCATACCTGTTGTGGGCGGGGTTGGTGGAAGCGCATGTGTGATTATTAAGATGTAGATAATTGTAATAAAACAAAGACAACGCCTCCAAATTCTCTTGACCTCAGTCCGCTTGAGTACAGCAGATTAGAGCTGCCAAGTGGATAAATCGTACATTTCAACACCCGTCTGTATCTGTGAGGCGTCTGGCCCTATCTTCAGTTTCAAAATGGCTGCTGCTAAATGGTCAAACATTCAGGTACTAACTTGGATCAGGGTGAAGCAAACAGAGCTATGTTTAGTTCAGAAGGTGAGTTATATGGGTCATTAATGAAGACGACCTCTTGCTGTCGTTGTTAAACGTCAATTGCTTAAGATCGTTGTATTGAACAAATGTTTTCAATTAGGTTCAACGATAAAACCCGGTGACCATTCATCGAAATGACGGTGAACCGCAGCACGATTCCAGACATGCCGTCGCTTCAGTCAGCCCGACAAAACTATGTTCTCTCTGTTTCGTCTTGATCTATAAATACCTACAAAGAAATACATATAAAATATAAAATCGTTCTTTAGGGACCATTTTGCTCACAACACTTGAGTCTTGACTTTGTACAGTATTATATCTTGGGGTGTCTGACATAGTTTATGGAACCCAAGTTGGCATTACTTGACCTAACTACCTACCTTAAATATACCAGACCAGAGGAACAGTGGATAATAGAGGCGTCCTGCGTGACCACTGCCAGGCACTCATTGTACTCACCACGTGCCACCACCACCCTAATGACACCATCAATTACATGTATTTAGCCTTTAATTATGGTAATCAGTCGGGTAATTGCTAACGCATTTACTCTATTTACTGGCATGAGTGGGTAAACTTACAATGATTACACCTTCTGCTGTCATATTCTTACAGGTCATATTCTTACGGGTCATATTCTTACAGGTCATATTCTTACGGGTCATATTCTTACAGGTCATATTCTTACGGGTCATATTCTTACAGGTCATATTCTTACAGGTTATATTCTTACGGGTCATATTCT
>NW_024728615.1:0-12969 GCF_018991925.1 Homarus americanus | reverse complement strand
CCCTCTCCCCACGCCTCACACACCCCTCTCCTCACGCCTCACACACCCCTCTCCCCACGCCTCACACACCCCTCTCAGTCTGTCAGTACATTGGCGGGTTAGCTGTTGTATGGCAGGTAGGGTACAAGGGACGGAGGCACCAAGATATTTAAAAGAAGAAACATAGTCAATAGTGTTGTTACCTATCTTGAATTTGTTGGGGCCGCGTTTGTGGTTACCAGGTTGGTTGTTGAACATGAGTTGAGGTGTGTCTGTGTGTGTTGGTACAGTACTCCTTCGGCCTCGTCTCTGTACTATCAGTCTCGGGGTCACAAGTTAATTACTGTATCTTACCTGTAGTTATGAGACAGCTGGTGGAGCCCGTCTGACACCTATGAATTTAGATGGAGGACGTGGGCCAAGACTTATACCTGACGTAGGGCCGAGAGTTTGTGTACAGTATTGACTTAATTTACTCACCTGGTCCGTACGTTCGTCTTTCCTCCTTCAATATTTTTTTCTCACCAACTACCACCTTGTTAGTTCGGGCGGCTGGTCTGTTCTTACTTACTTTGTTATTAATTTTATCGTGTAGTGTTTAGTGCAGGAGGGAATCTGAGGTGTTTGGTAGGGTCACGCTGGATAACACCCTTCTCACGGCTATATAGATGCAGGACTCGAACCCAGGACATAATGGAGAGAGATAGCACCAATACCCCGAGAGAGTTATTCTTCCTATTATCTTATTATTCTTATTTAGGACCATTTGGGGATACAGGAGGTCAGGCGCCGCCATCTTGTTGACGTCTCGGGTCACGACATGGCCGGCCGCCCACAGTGCCACAACACGGAGGAGGGCGGCGGCACTCATGGCACTCATCACCCATGGCCAGTGATTAAGCCTGTAATTGTTGGTTATCATTACAGCATTAATTAACCCTTATCACTAATTAAAATTGATAAATATTCAGAAAACAAAAAAATCGACATTTCTTTAGTTGAACAGTGATGGCTCCCTACTGTCTGTTTATTACACATCATTATTATTATTGATCATATTACACCCTGTTGGTTATGTGTGATCAGAGACTTGTTACCTTGTGGTCAGTAGTACAAGTTGACCTCATATGACCCAGTAAACACAGTCACGCGATTTAGCAAGCAAGCAAGACCGACACAGAGGAAATACATTTGTTAAAAGTGATTATTTCTATGGCGTAAAGATAAATATTTTACAGGAATTAATATCAAAACTTGTTCCACTTACCTGTGTGACGATAATGAACGACAGTATTAAGGTAGTGACTATGAGACCTGTATGAGAAGTTACTTGTGTTGTAGGACTATTACAGTGGCCGGTTATATGTTGTTAAGTACACTAAGGTTGTTTGGGGTCACAACAAGACGATTACAACACTTAATGAAAGGTTTAAGTTGTTGCTGTGTGGTCCGCCATCTCTTCTGTGATTGGCTGAATGATCTGACAGAATCTAATAGGTCCTGACGTGATTAAGGACAAAGGAAAATTCTTAGTAAACACAAAAAAGTGACGTCATCATAGCGAGGTAAACAATGATTCCGTGAGAGAAATTGTGTGTGTGTTGTAGCAGGTATTAATTAACACAGGTGAATATGGTATTAATTAACACAGGTAGATAAGGTAAAGGTGATACATCCTTGATAATATTAACTTACTCTTCCACTATTACATGTGTCCTTATTGCCCTCATTGTCTTCATGTGGTTGTTATTGAGGAGTTAATTAAGGTAGTTGAGCTCACCTTGCTGACGTTTTACACCTTGCTGACGTCTTACACCTTACTGACGTCTAACACCTTGCTGACGTCTTAATTATCAGCTGACAGTCGGGATCAGGTATGTTGTTGTGACAGATATACTAACATTAACAGAAGAATAGACACATATTATCAATGATTGATCTGAATGGTTATATACAATCACAATACACCTGTAAGTTCGATCTAATTTACCTTACCTGATTGATTTACAGGAGTTACCTTATGGCCGATCAGTTTGACGTCAGTAGTGGGGAAATTTCTTGAATCAATTATAACAGATAGCATCCGATCGCATCTAGAGAAAAGCAAATTAATCTACGACTCTCAACATGGGTTTACAAAGGGAAAATCTTGTCTAACAAATCTGCTAACGTTTTTTAGGAAAGTCTTCGAGATAGTAGATAATGACGAAAATTACGATGTTATTTACTTAGACTTTAGCAAAGCATTTGACAGAGTACCGCATCAGAGGGTTCTGAGAAAAATTAAGGCTCATGGTATCGAGGGGAAAGTTTTAAGTTGGATAAAATCATGGCTCACCGATAGAACGCAGAGGGTCAGCGTAGATGGTGTTAAATCTGAGTGAGGCCGTGTAACCAGTGGGGTTCCCCAGGGGTCAGTACTAGGCCCACTCTTGTTCATTATCTACATAAACGATCTAGATACTGGGATCAGCAGTGACATAAGCAAGTTTGCGGATGACACCAAAATAGGGCGGCAAATTAATTCAGGGCAGGATGCAAATGCATTACAGGAGGATCTAAATAAACTGCAGGGGTGGTCTGAAAAATGGCAAATGAAATTCAACACCAGCAAGTGCAGCGTACTTAATATTGGAAGAACAAATACTTATAATGTATACAGCCTTAACAACATCAACCTAGAGAAGTCGACTTGTGAAAGAGACCTAGGGGTACTTGTAAGCCCGGACCTACGGCCTAGAAAACAGTGCGTTAATGTTCGAAATAAGGCAAACAGAGTACTGGGGTTTTATATCTAGAAGTGTAAATAACAAGAGTGCAGAGGTCTTATTGCAACTATATCTTGCGCTAGTCAGGCCGCACCTCGAGTATGCGGTTCAGTTCTGGTGCCCCTATTATAGAATGGATATAAATTCACTAGAGTCGGTGCAGTGAAGAATGACAAAAATGATTCCGGGACTTAGAAACCTTCCATATCAGGATAGGTTAAAGAAACTTAACTTGCATTCCCTAGAAAGACGAAAAGTGCGGGGAGATATGATAGAAGTATTTAAGTGGGTGAAAGGAATCAACAAAGGGGATATAGATAAAGTTCTTATAGTATCCGAGCAGGATAGGACTCGGAGCAACGGATTCAAGTTGGATAAGTTTAGGTTTAGGAGGGAGATAGGAAGAAACTGGTTCACAAATATGTGGTGGACGAGTGGAACAAGCTTAGCAACTTTGTAGTAAGTGCGGGAACTCTGGAAAGTTTCAAAAGGAGGCTAGATAGATTCATGGATGATAGAGAGTGGTACTAACTCTCGACAGGAGCTGCCATGCACAGGCCAACCGGCCTATTGCAGACTCCTTATTTTCTTATGTTCTTATGTTCTTATTACAGGTAGCCATGATGGGGTATAGAGGTTAAATGTTGTTTTTAATAGTCTTGGCCAATATTGACTTCAGGTTCATGGTTTCAATTGATAGAATTTTTTTCCATAGGTCTACCAGCCTCTGTATTACAACTTGGCGAGCTCGAGACATGGAAACGTAACCTGGATTTATTACGCTTTGAGACTTGAAGACGTAACCCGGATTTAGTACTTCTTTTATTTTGCTTCTGTATTTTAAAAGTTTTATTGATGATCGTCCTGTTGTGTTTTGTCAGGAGAATATCTCTTATCTCTTAGGAGAATTACACTGCATATATATATATATATATATATATATATATATATATATATATATATATATATATATATATATATATATATATATATATATATATATATATATATATATATATATATATATATATCTCTCTCTCTCTCAGGAAAATAAGACTATTTCTCTATCTCGGGAAAAATCATCTCACACTTATTCACTTACTCTTACGTGACTGATGGTAGAGTTACATTAGGTATTTCACAAATCCTACAAATCCAGACGATTTTGGGTGGGTAAATGGGACCCAAGGTGTGTGTGTAGGCGCTAGTGATGAAAGAAATTGGAAAATAGAAGGACCTATGTGAATGTAAAGACGCTGGGGATGAAAGAAGTTGAAGAAATGATAACTTGCGTATTGTGAGTTATTAAACAAATCACATCTACTCGAGGTGATGAATGAAAAAGAAAATACTTAGATTAAATAATATCGACTTAGTTATATTTAAAGGTAAATAATATCTTGGGTTGATTATTATGAGCCTGTATGATAGTTGAAGCTTGTTGTCTTGACGAAGCTTTTGTCTTGGTTGAAGCTTGTTGTCTTGATGAAGCTTTTGTCTTGGTTGAAGCTTATCTTGAAGTTTTTGTCTTAGTTGAAGCTTGTTGTCTTGATGAAGCTTTTGTCTTGGTTGAAGCTTGTTGTCTTGATGAAGCTTTTGTCTTGGTTGAAGCTTATCTTGAAGTTTTTGTCTTAGTTGAAGCTTGTTGTCTTGATGAAGCTTTTGTCTTGGTTGAAGCTTATCTTGAAGTTTTTGTCTCAGTTGAAGCTTGTTGTCTTGATGAAGCTTTTGTCTTGGTTGAAGCTTGTTGTCTTGATGAAGCTTTTGTATTAGTTGAAGCTTGTTGTCTTGATGAAGCTTTTGTCTTAGTTAAAGCTTGGTGTCTTGAAGCTTTTGTCTTGGTTGAAGCTTGTTGTCTTGATGAAGCTTTTGTCTTAGTTGAAGCTTGTTGTCTTGATGATGCTTGTTGTCTTGATGGGCTTTGTCTTGGATTGAAACTTGTTGTCTTGATGAAGCTTTGTCTTAGTTAGGCTTGTTGTCTTGATCAGAAGCTTTGTCTTAGTTGGTGGTTGTTGTCTGCGGCTGTCTTGGTTGGGCTTGTTGTCTTGATGAAGCTTTTGTCTTAGTTGAAGCTTGTATGTGATGGAAGCTTTTGTCTTAATTGAAGCTTGGTGTCTTGATGAGCTTTTTGTCTTGGTTGAAGCTTATTTGTCTTGATGAAGCTTTGTCTTGGATTGAAGCTTGTTGTCCTTGATGGGCTTGTTGTCTTGATGAAGCTTTTTTACGGACAAACGTTGTCTTGATGGATGAAGCTTGTTGTCTTGATGAAGCTTTTGTCTTAGTTGAAGCTTGTTGTCTTGATGAAGCTTTTGTCTTAGTTGAAGCTTGTTGTCTTGAAGCTTTTGCCTTGGTTGCAGCTTGTTGTCTTGATGAAGCTTTTGTCTTAGTTGAAGCTTGTTGTCTTGATGAAGCTTTTGTCTTAGTTGAAGCTTGTTGTCTTGATGAAGCTTTTGTCTTAGTTGAAGCTTGGTGTCTGATGAAGCTTTTGTCTTAGTTGAAGCTTGTTGTCTTGATGAAGCTTTTGTCTTAGTTGAAGCTTGTTGTCTTTGATGAAGCTTGTTGTCTTGATGAAGCTTTTGTCTTAGTTGAAGCTTGTTGTCTTGATGAAGCTTTTGTCTTAGTTGAAGCTTGTTGTCTTGATGAAGCTTTTGTCTTAGTTGAAGCTTGTTGTCTTGATGAAGCTTTTGTCTTAGTTGAAGCTTGTTGTCTTGATGAAGCTTTTGTCTTGGTTGAAGCTTGTTGTCTTGATGAAGCTTTTGTCTTAGTTGAAGCTTGTTGTCTTGATGAAACTTTTGTCTTAGTTGAACCTTGTTGTCTTGATGAAGCTTGTCTTGAAGCTTGTTGTCTTGATGAAGCTTGTTGTCTTGATGAAGCTTTTGTCTTAGTTGAAGCTTGTTGTCTTGATGAAGCTTTTGTCTTGGTTGAAGCTTGTCTTTATGAAGCTTTTGTCTTGGTTGAAGCTTATCTTTGAAGCTTTTGTCTTAGTTGAAGCTTGTTGTCTTGATGAAGCTTTTGTCTTGGTTGAAGCTTATCTTGATTGGCGTGAGGTGATTGGTTGATGATTTATCTTCTTGGTAGTTATCTTGAAGACGATGGACGAATTACTTCACCTGTGTGTGTGTGTGTGTGTGTGTGTGTGTGACTGCAGGATGATATTAATACTCTTCTTTCTTCTATGTCACCAGGTATTTGCAACTTACCTGTACCTAATTAGTACAGGTAGAGGGGCATGAGGACAATGATCACCTGTCTTATGTCTGCCTTAGGAACGTTTGTCTGGGTACGGGAGATTTTTTTTTTAGATCACCTTAAGAATCTTCGCCCCAGCTTATTCCACCTAAAGATTAACCCCCCTAACCTAACCTAACCTAACCTCCGAAATGGTGGTTAGTCCATAGGTGAAATAAACTGGGGTGGAAATTCTTCAAGTGATCAGATTTTTTTTTTTTTTTTAACATATCCTTTAAAGTCTTGTCAGACTCGGATCAACAGTTCTGGTAGTTCGCTGTTCAGTGTCTTCAGGTGGCAGTAATAACATTGTGATTTTTTTATTGATTTTTGTGGTTGGGGTGATATTCATCTTGTAAATAAACAGGTGGTGACAGGTGATTGATGGAGGTAACATTAATTACTAATCAGTAGAGGGACCTTTAATATGTGTATGGTTTCTTATAGTGACAAAAAGTGATGGTGATGACGTTACTCTCAACAGTTTAATTCTTCCTTTGTTGGTCGGGTCAGGTCAGGTCAGGTCAACATTTAGGACCATTTGGAAATATAGGAGGTTAGGTACCGCCATCTTGTTTACGTCCCGGGTCACGACATGGCCGGCCGCCCATAGTGCCACAACACGGAGGAGGGCCTGGTGGCACTCATGGCACTCATCACCTGTATTCACTAATTAATTCTTGGTATATTGATAAAATTCACAGTTTGCCTCAAAGTTCACCGGCGTATGTTACTGCGACCACAACAATACTTATCCGGAACCCAAATTTGCCGACAAAACATGAAATTTCAGACTTGTAAACAATACCTTTAAAATATAGATCTCCAATCACCCCAAAACTCTGATTTTACTTGAATTTGACATAAGAAACTGACATAAGATGCTTTAAGTAAGATAAGCCAAGGGAAGAATTCGTAAGATCTTTTGAGGGAAGGAGTTGGGTTTTACCTGGTGATACTATTAAGACAACTTTCCCCCAATGAGACATTCTATTCTTCAGGTAGACATTTATTTTGTTAACCTCACCAATACAACCAGAAGACACCGACAACAACATTATTTTCACCAATCGTTGTTTCCTTATTATGTATTACCATTACCTAAACTTCGATACTATTGGGCAAAATACAATAATAAGTCACTTTGTTCACATCTGGTCAATGATTCCTTATTCTGGTGGATGTGAAACAAAAACATTCACAACAAACTATCAAAGAACGTTTTATTGAGTACGTTTGTATGTTTGTTTGTGTATCAGTGTGTGTTTGTTTTTTGTTTTTCAATATGGCTGCCATGAGTTATTTCAGATATTTAACATGAATAAAATACGTGATGTCAGTCGTTAATTATCAGTAGGGAAGTTAAGAGCGTTTAGACCTTCTGTTAACTGTATGAGGATATTTAATTAACATTGACAAAAGAAATGGAAGGATGTGTGGAAGAAATTGGTGGATAATTTTAGGTGAGTGGAAGAGATATTTGAAAATTTTATCAGAAATATAATAAAAATAAATGGTAGATTATAGGTGTGTGTGTGTGTGTGTGTGTGTGTGTGTGTGTGTGTGTGTGTGCGTCCAATCTACAGAGCATTAGATTATAGAAGATAGTTTTGCCAATCGTAAATTATAATTATAATCAATGATATTATAGGTGTGGAGGAGAGTAGACAAGATGGCGGATGTTATAATATTGGATATAATCGCTTTTGTAATTATACGTGAATTATAGAGGTGAAGCAATAGTGTCTAAATCAAATATACCTTTGATAATTAGTTATGATTGTTGAAGGAAGTGAAGGTTGGGATGCAGGTGACATGCTCATCAGGTGACATGCTCATCAGGTGACATGCTCATCAGATGGCATGTTCATCAGGTGTCTTGTTCATCAGGTGTCATGTTCATCAGGTGACGTCACAAGTGGAGTTCCCCAAGGCTCAGTACTTGGACCATTTTTATTTATTATATACATAAACGACATAGATATCGGCATTGACAGCAACATAAGTAAATTTGCTGATGACACTAAAATAGGACGTGTTATCAAATCTGACGAGGACTCGGCAAAACTACAGGAAGATCTAAACAAATTTTTCGAATGGTCTGAAAAATGGCAGATGAAATTCAACGTCGACAAATGTAAAGTACTCAGTATAGGAGATGTAAACAGGGAAACCAGATACCAGATGAACAACGATGCCATAGAGAAATCCGACTGCGAGAGAGATTTAGGAGTAATGATAAGTAGGAACCTTAAGCCAAGTAAACAATGTGTTTTTGCTCGTAACAAGGCTAATAAAGTACTTGGGTTCATACAAAGGAGTGTTAGTTACAAGACTAGCGAGGTCATCCTAAAACTGTATCTTGCTCTTGTGAGACCATACCTTGATTACGCAGTTCAGTTCTGGTCACCGTATTACAGAATGGATATAGAATCCTTGGAAAGAATTCAGAGGAGAATGACAAGACTAATCCCGGCCCAGTTGCCTCTGAAGATGTCTTGAATAAGACGAAAGCTAAGGTGCTCCGTTGTTTCCATTTTCCCGGCAGGGTTAGCTCCAGGGGGATAATTATCAGATATGGCCAGTGATATGTGCGGTCTTGGGTATGAGAGTTTGTTGACCAAACTGGAGTGGTCCACTGAAGAATTGGCGAGGGCCAAGTTAGAAATTGAGAGGGCCACGTTGGAGAACCTGAAATTAAGGAAAGAGCTGGCGAAGTTAAAAGGAGAGGCTGGACGAGTAAAGCCAGTGTCTGACGAAAAATCAAACGAGTGGAAAGTCGTGAGTAGTGGGAGGACCAGGCTGGTGGTCAAGAAGCACTCAAAGGATACGACAACAACGACAACAGCAGCTAAGTGTACCAACCCGTTCAGTCCCTTGATAGACGAATTGGACGTTAGTACAGTCAGGGGCAGGGATGACAAGGAAGGTATAAAAACTTTAATTGTTGGTGACTCACAGGTACGGTACATGGACAGGGCCTTTTGTGGTAAAAACAAAAATAGGATGAGGGTGTGTTTGCCAGGAGCTGGGGTGGGGGATATAGTTGACAGGATGGACAATATCTTGTCTGGTAATGGGAACAAACCCATCATCTGCCTCAGTGCAGGAGGCAATGATATTGGCCGGTGTAGGAGCGAGGAACTTCTTGATAAGTTCAAGGCAGCCATAGATCGTATTAGGACTAAGGGAGGGATCCCTATCATATGCGGTGTCCTGCCTAGAAGGAGAGTTGGCAGTGAATGGTTGTCAAGGGCAGTTGGTGTTAACGACCGTCTTGACAGATATTGCAAGTCAATATCAGTCCCATTCATTGACAACTGGGACAACTTCTATGGCAGAAGGGACCTTTATGCTAGGGATGGGGTGCACCTGTCTAGGGATGGAGTAGCAACCCTGGCTGGGGCTCTAGAGGGGGCAGTTCAAAAGATATCGAAGTCTTTAAACTGCTAAGAGAACATAGGAGCACGGGGGTGGAGGAGACTGCAGTGGGAGCGGGTAAACAAGGCGAAAGATTACAGGGAAATAGTGTTAGGAATGATGACAAAACTAAATTAGACAGGGAGTTTAAAACTAAACGCGGTAAGGGAAGGACTCAGAACACGACTAACTTAAATGTATACTACGCGAACAGTAGAAGTATGAGAAACAAAATGGATGATATTAAGGCCTTGGTATGTACCGAAGAAATCGATATAATTGCATTCACTGAAACATGGATCAACCTAGACACACGTGAATTACCAGTCGAATACCAAATTGCGGGTTACAAACTGTTCCATACCGATAGGCAGACCAGGAAAGGAGGCGGAGTAGCAATCTATGTTAGGGATAATCTGAAGTGTGAAATAAATAAGGAAATAAAAACTGAGAGGAATACAGAAACAATTTGGATAGAATTAAGCGACGGTCGGGAAAAATTAATCACAGGGGTAATATATAGACCCCCCAATCTTGATAGCGTCAATGAGCGACTTATCTGGGATGAAATGTGCAGGGCTTCCATACACAACAAAGTCTGTATAGTAGGCGACTTTAACCTTGGCCAAATAGATTGGACTGTCCTTACGGGTAACTCAGAATCAGAGGATTTTCTCGAGACGATCCAGGACTGTTTCCTAAGTCAACATATAACCGAACCCACACGGGGTAATAATATACTGGATTTAGTTCTGTCGAACAGAGAAAACCTCATTAGCAATGTCGAGGTAGGGAACGAACTTGCAAACAGCGATCACAAAGAAATTCGATTCCAGTTAGATTTTCAGGGCAGACATAAGGAAAATTCCACTAAAGTACCAGATTTCAGAAGGGCAAACTTTGACAGTTTAAAGAGGCAGCTGAGAGAGGGGGTGTCGCGCTTGGCCGTGAACCTGACAGGTGACACCGACCTGATAACGAGATCTGAGATTGCCGAGTTCCACGATAATTTAAATAGTGAGTTACTTAATGCACAAAGGCAGAACATACCATACAAAAAACTCAGATCAGACAACAATGACCCTAAATAGATAAATAATTATTTAAAGAACATCATTGGCCAAAGGAAGGCTATAGGTAGAAGGATAAATCGTGGCGAAATTCACCTCCGGGACTATTATAGGGTATTGGCGAGTAGAGTTAAAACCGAGATAAGGAAAGCAAAGAGGAATAATGAGGTAAGGATAGCAAGGGAGGCGAAGACAAACCCCAAAGGATTCTACCAAATGTATCAAACTAAAACACGAGAAAAGATTGGACCAATACGGTCAGACTCCGGCGAGCTCACTGATAACGACGGAGAAATGAGCAATAATTTGAATAAATATTTTTCAACAGTTTTCACCACCGAAAATTTAAACATGATACCCGAGGCACCGACTCTATTCAGAGATAGTGAAGAAAACAAATTAAGCGAGATAGTAGTGACTAGTAACGATGTTAGTAAGCAAATAGACAAACTAAAGCCTAATAAGTCACCTGGTCCCGATGAGATATTTGCCAGAGTATTAAAGGAATGTAAGGAAGAGCTTAGTATGCCCTTAGCAAAGTTGTTTAACATGTCCTTAAAACAGGTGTAGTACCAGAATCCTGGAGGATAGCGAATGTAATACCGATTTTCAAGAAGGATAGATCACTATCCTCTAACTACCAATCAGTCTAACATCAATAGTAGGCAAATTACTGGAAGCAATCATTTTCAGAAAACTCTAGTAAAATCACCTGGAGAAGCACCGATTGATCAATGATGATTCCCCAGCATGGCTTCACAAGCGGACGTTCTTGCCTAACTAATCTATTAACATTCTTTTCATCAGTTTCCAGATCAGTGGACGAGGGCACAATTATGATGTGGTATATCTCGACTTTAGCAAAAGCCTTCGACAGAGTCCCCACGAAGACTAATTAGAAGGTGAAGATCATGGCATCAAAGGTGATATTCTAAAATGGATTAGGGCGTGGTTACAGGACAGGGAACAGCGAATGAGCATTAACGGCACTAACGATTGGGGTGACGTCACTAGTGGAGTACCTCAAGGCTCAGTACTTGGACCATTACTATTTATTGTATGCATAAACGACAAGATATAGGCGTAGACAGTAACATATAAGCAAATTTATGATGACACTAAAATAGGACGTGTTATCAACTGACGAGGACTCTGGCAAAACTACAGGAAGATCTAAACAACAAATTTTTCTGAATGGTCTGAAAAATGGGCAGATGAACTAATGTTGACAAATGTAAAAAGTACTCAGTATAGAGATGTCGAGGGAAACCAGATACCAGATGGAAAGGACAACCATTTATAGAGAAACTGACCAAGCAGAGAGATTTAGGAGTAATGTGATGTTGGAACCTAAGCCAAGTAAACAATGTGTTTTTGCTCGTAAATAAGGCTAGAAGTGTTTGAAGTCGAAGTAAAGGAGTGTTAGTTACAAGACTAGCGAGGTCATCCTAAAACTGTATCTTGCTCTTGTGAGACCACACCTGGATTACGCAGTTCAGTTCTGGTCACTGTATTACAGAATGGATATAGAATCCTTGGAAAGAATTCAGAGGAGAATGACAAGACTAATCCCGGGCATTAGGAACCTTGAGTATAGAGACAGGTTAAAGCATCTTAATTTGCACTCCCTCGAGAGACGTAGAGCGAGGGGCGACCTGATAGAGGTGTATAAGTGGAAGACAGGGCTAAACAAAGGGGACATTACAAAGGTACTCAAATTATCCAACCAGGAGCGAACTCGTAACAATGGTTTTAAATTAGACAAATTTAGATTTAGGCGTGAAATAGGTAAACACTGGTTTGGAAACAGAGTAGTGGATGAATGGAACAAGTTACCAAATATCATCATTAACTCGAATACGCTGAATTGCTTCAAACATAGGTTGGATGCTCATATGAACAATAGGGGTTGGGTGTAAACGGGACTGCCCAGTATGGGCCAATAGGCCCGCTGCAGTTTCCTCCATTCTTATGTTCTTATGTTCTTATTAGGAACCTTGAGTATAGAGACAGGTTAAAGCATCTTAATTTGCACTCCCTTGAGAGACGTAGAACGAGGGGCGACCTGATAGAGGTGTATAAGTGGAAGGCAGGGCTAAACAAAGGGGACATTACAAAGGTACTCAAACTATCCAACCAGGAGCGAACTCGTAACAATGGTTTTAAATTAGACAAATTTAGATTTAGGCGTGAAATAGGTAAACACTGGTTTGGAAACAGAGTAGTGGATGAATGGAACAAGTTACCAAATATCATTATTAACTCGAATACGCTGAATTGCTTCAAACATAGGTTGGATGCTCATATGAGCAATAGGGGTTGGGTGTAAACGGGACTGCCCAGTATGGGCCAATAGGCCCGCTGCAGTTTCCTCCATTCTTATGTTCTTATGTTCTTCCACTCTCTCCCTCCTTCTCCTGTCATCTTCCACCGCCCGTGAAGAGACTCTGATACTCCTTGTTGCAATATGACAGTGACAAGAGATCTTCAGTAACTGTCTAATC
>NW_024728614.1:0-25721 GCF_018991925.1 Homarus americanus | reverse complement strand
GGACTTCTACATATAATCAACACCTCAACCCACCAGGATTCAAACCCAAAATCTTATAATTGTGACCAGTGAATGCTACCTCTGGACCACCAGGACACTAAAAGCAGTCCTAGACTCTGTTATATTTCACACAAAGCCTGTTCAATGAGCTTAGGGCTCCGTGAACCTCTAATGGGGACCATCCGTGCCGCTTAAGTGATCAGAGCAACGTTTTAAATAAATCAGGCTTCGAAACACGAGGATCGATATATATTTCATTAGCCTAATAAGACACGCAGATTTTTTACATATAATCAACACCTCACCCCACCAGGATTCGAACCCACGATCTTATAATTGTAACCGGGGAACGCTACCTCTGGGCCACCAGGACACTAAAAGCAGTCCTAGACGCTGATATATTTCACACAAAGCCTGTTCAACGAGCTTATGGCGGTGTGAACCTCTAATGGGGACCACCCGTGCCGCTTAGGTGATCAGAGTAACGTTTTACCAAATCCGGCTTCGAAAGAGGAGGATCCATATATATTTCATTAGCCCAATACACCACGCAGACTTCCACATACAATCAACACCTCACCCCACCAGGAGTCAAACCCAAAATCTTATAATTCTGACCAGGGAATGCTACCTCTGGGCCACCAGGACACTAAAAGCAGTCCTAGACTCTGTTATATTTCACACAAAGCCTGTTCAACGAGCTTATGGCGCCGTGAACATTTAATAGGTACCACACGTGCCGCTTGGTGACCAGAGGAACGTTTTACCAAATCCGGCTACGAAACACGAGGATCCTTATATATTTCTTTAGCCCAATAATGCATGCGGACTTCTACATATATTCAACACCTCACCCCACCAGGATATGACCCCACGATCTTATAATTGTGACCGGAGAATGCTACCTCTGGGCCACCAGGACAATAAAAGCAGTCCTAGACTCTGTTATATTTCACACAAAGCCTGTTGAATGAGCTTATGGCACCGTGAACCTATAATGGGGGCCACCCCTGCCGCTTAGGTGATCAGAGCAACGTTTAACCAAATCCGGCTTCGAAACATGAGGATCCATATATATTTCATTAGCCCAATAAAGCACGCGGACGTCTCTATATAATCAACACCTCACCCCACCAGGATTCAAACCAAAAATCTGATAATTGCGACCAGGGAATGCTACCTGTGGACCACCAGGACACTAAAAGCAGTCCTAGACTCTGTTATATTTCACACAAAGCCTGTTCAACGAGCTTATGGCGCCGTGAACCTCTACTGGGGACCACCAGTGCCGCTTAGGATTTCAGAGCAACGTTTTACCAAATCCGGCTTCGAAACACGAGGATCCATATATATTTCATAAGCCCAATAAAGCATGCACACTTCTACATATAATCAACACCTCACCCCACCTGGATTCAAACCAAAAATCTTATAATTGTGACCAGGAAACGCTACCTGTGGACCACCAGGACACTAAAAGCAGTCCTAGACTCTGTTATATTTCACACAAAGCCTGTTCGACGAGCTTATGGCACTGTGAACCTCTACTGGGGACCACCAGTGCCGCTTAGGTGTTCAGAACAACGTTTTACCAAATCCGGCTTCAAAACACGAGGATCCATATATATTACATTAGCCCAATAAAGCACACAGACTTATACATATAATCAACACCTCACCCCACCAGGATTCAAACCCAAAAAATTGATAATTGTGACTAGGAATGCCACCTGTGGACCACTGGCGACAATAAAAGCAGTCCTAGACTCTAAGAGGTCACAGCCTGTTGTCTGTTATGGCGCCGCGGAACTCTAATGGGGACCACCAAAGCCGCTTAGGGTAGATCAGAGCAACGTTTTAACAAATCCGGCTTCGAAACACTAGGATTCATATCTATTTCCTTAACCCAATAAAGCACGCACACTTCTACATATAATCAACACCTCACCCCACCAGGATTCGAACCCACGATCTTATAATTGTGACCGGGGAACGCTACCTCTGGGCCACCAGGACACTAAAATCAGTCCTAGACTCTGATATATTTCACACAAAGCCTGTTCAACGAGCTTATGGCGCCGTGAACCTCTAATGGGGACCACCAGTGCCGCTTAGGTGTTCAGAGTAACGTTTTACCAAATCCGGCTTCGAAACACGAGGATCCATATCTATTTCATTAGCCTAATAAAGCACGCGGATTTCTACATATAATCAACACCTCACCCCACCAGGATTCGAACCCACGATCTTATAATTGCAGTCCTAGACTCTGTTATATTTCACACAAAGCCTGTTCAACGAGCTTATGGCACTGTGAACCTCTAATGGGGACCACCCGTGCCGCTCAGGTGATCAGAGCAACGTTTTACCAAATGCTGATTGGAAACACGAGGATCCATATATATTTCATTAGCCCAATAAAGCACGCGGACGTCTACATATAATCAACACCTCACCCCACCAGGATTCGAACCCAAGATCTGATAATTGTGACCAGGGAATGCTACCTGTGGGCCACCAGGACAATAAAAGCAGTCCTAGACTCTGTTATATTTCACACAAAGCCTGTTCAACGAGCTTATAGCGCCATGAACCTGTAATGAGGACCACCAGTGCCGCTTAGGTGTTCAGAGTAACGTTTTACCAAATCCGGCATCGAAACACGAGGATCCATATCTATTTCATTAGCCCATAAAGCACGCACACTTCTACATATAATCAACACCTCACCCCACCAGGATTCAAACCCACGATCTTATAATTGTGACTGGAGAACGCTACCTCAAATACCAGGACAGTAAAAAGCAGTCCTAGACTTGTTTTGTATTTCACACAAAGCCTGTCTAATGAGCTTATGGTGTCATGGAACCTAATGGAGACAACCCGGTACGCTTGAGGTGATCAGGAGCAACGTTTACCAAATCCGGCTTTCAAACACGAGGATCGATATATATTTCATTAGCCCAATAGCGCCCATATTTTACATATAATCAACACCTCACCCCACCAAGATTCGAACCCACGATCTTATAATTGTGACCGGGGAACGCTACCTCTGGGCCACGAGGACACTAAAAGCAGTCCGAGACGCTGTTATATTTTACACAAAGCCTGTTGAACGAGCTTATGGATCCGTGAACCTCAAATGGGGACCACCCGTGCCACTTAGGTGGTCAGAGCAACGTTTTACCAAATCCGGCTTCGAAACACGAGGATCCATATATATTTCATTTGCCTAATAAAGCACACGGGCTTCTACATATAATCAACACCTCACCCCACCAGGATTTGAACCCACGATCTTATAATTGTGACCGGGGAACACTACCAGTCTGGGCCACCAAGACACTATAAGCAGTCCAAAACACTGTTATATTTCACACAAAGCCTGTTCAACGAGCTTATGGCACTGTGAACCTCTAATGGGGACCACCCGTGCCGCTTAGGTGATTAGAGCAACGTTTAAGCAAATCCGGCTTCGAAACCCAAGGATCCATATATATTTCATTAGCCCAATAAAGCACGCGGACGTCTACATATAATCAACACCTCAATCCACCAGGATTCAAACCCAAAAACTGATAATTGTGACTAGGGAATGCTACCTGTGGACCACCATGACAATAAAAGCAGTCCTAGACTCTCTTATATTTCACACAAAGCCTGTTGAACGAGCTTTTGGCGCCGTGAAACTCTAATGGGGACCATCCGTGCCGCTTAGGTGATCAGAGGAACGTTTTACCAAATCCGGCTTCGAAACACTAGGATTCATATCTATTTCATTAACTGAATAAAGTACGCACACTTCTACATATAATCAATACCTCACCCCACCAGTATTCGAACCCACGATCTTATAATTGTGACCGGGGAACACTACCTCTGGGCCACCAGGACACTAAAAGCAGTCCTAGACTCTGTTATCTTTCACACAAAGCCTCTTGAACGAGCTCATGGCGCCGTGAACCTCTAATGGGGACCACCAGTGCCGCTTAGGTGTTCAAAGTAACGTTTTACCAAATCCGTCTTCGAAACACGAGGATCCATATCTATTTCATTAGCCTAATAAAGCACGCGGATTTCTACATATAATCAACACCTCACCCCACCAGGATTCGAACCCACGATCTTATAATTGTGACCGGGGAATGGTACCTCTGGGCCACCAGGACACTAAAAGCAGTCCTAGACTCTGTTATATTTCACACAAAGCCTTTTCAACGAGCTTAGGGCACTGTGAATCTGTAATGGGGACCACCAGTGCCGCTTAGGTTTTCAGAGTAACGTTTTACCAAATCCTGCTTCGAAACACGAGGATCCATATCTATATCATTAGCCTAATAAAGCACGCAGATTTCTACATATAATCAACACCTCACCCCACCAGGATTCGAATCCACGATCTTATAATTGTGACCGGGGAACGCTACCTCTGGGCTATCAGGACACTAAAAGCAGTCCTAAACACTGCTATATTTCACACAAAGCCTCTTGAACGAGCTTATGGCGCCGTGAACCTCTAATGGGGGCCACCCCTGCCGCTTAGGTGATCAGAGCAACGATTTACCAAATCCTGCTTCGAAAGACGAGAATCCATATATATTTCATTAGCCCAATAAAGCACGCACACTACTTCATATAATCAACACCTCACCCCGCCAGGATTCGAACCCACGATCTTATAATTGTGACCGGGGAACGCTACCTCTGGGCCACCAGGACACTAAAAGCAGTAATAGACTCTGTTATATTTCACACAAAGCCTGTTGAACGAGCTTATGATGCTGTGAACCTTTAATAGGTACCACACGTGCCGCCTGGTGACCAAAGGAACGTTTTACCAAATCCGGCTACGAAACAGGAGGATCCATATATATTTTTTAGCCCAATAAAGCATGCGGACTTCTACATATAATCAACACCTCACCCCACTAGGATTCGAACCCAAAATCTGATAATTGTGACCAGGTAATGCTACCTGTGGACCACCAGGACACTAAGAGCAGTCCTAGACTCTGTTATATTTAACACAAAGCCCGTTGAATGAGCTTATGGCGCCGTGAACCTATAACGGGGGCCACCCCTGCCGCTCAGGTGATCAGAGCAACGTTTTACCTAATGCTGATTGGAAACACGAGGATCCATATATATTTCATGAGCCCAATAAAGCATGCGGACGTCTACATATAATCAACACCTCACCCCACCAGGATTCGAACCCAAGATCTGATAATTGTCACCAGGGAATGCTACCTGTGGACCACCAGGACACTAAAAGCAGTCTTAGACTCTGATATATTTCACACAAAGCCTGTTCAACGAGCTTATGGCGCCGTGAACCTGTAATGGGGACCACCAGTGCCGCTTAGGTTTTCAGAGTAACGTTTTACCAAATCCGGCTTCGAAACACGAGGATCCATATCTATTTCATTAGCTCAATAAAGCACGCACACTTCTACATATATTCAACACCTCACCCCACCAGGATTCGAACCCACGATCTTATAATTGTGACTGGAGAACGCTACCTCTGGGCCACCATGACAGTAAAAGCAGTCCTAGACTCTGTTTTATTTCACACAAAGCCTGTTCAATGAGCTTATGGTGCCGTGAACCTCTAATGGGGACAACCCGTGCCGCTTAGGTGATCAGAGCAACGTTTTACCAAATCCGGCTTCGAAACACGAGGATCGATATATATTTCATTAGCCCAATAAAGCACGCATATTTCTACATATAATCAACACCTCACCCCACCAAGATTCGAACCCACGATCTTATAATTGTGACCGGGGAACGCTACCTCTGGGCCACCAGGACACTAAAAGCAGTCCTAGACGCTGGTATATTTTACACAAAGCCTGTTGAACGAGTTTATGGCTCCGTGAACCTCAAATGGGGACCACCCGTGCCACTTAGGTGGTCAGAGCAACGTTTTACCAAATCCGGCTTCGAAACACAAGGATCCATATATATTTCATTTGCCTAATAAAGCACACGGGCTTCTACATATAAACAACACCTCACCCCACCAGGATTTGAACCCACGATCTTATAATTGTGACCGGGGAACACTACCAGTCTGGGCCACCAGGACACTATAAGCAGTCCAAAACACTGTTATATTTCACACAAAGCCTGTTCAACGAGCTTATGGCTCTGTGAACCTCTAATGGGGACCACCCGTGCCGCTTAGGTGATTAGAGCAACGTTTAACCAAATCCGGCTTCGAAACCCAAGGATCCATATATATTTCATTAGCCCAATAAAGCACGCGGACGTCTACATATAATCAAGACCTCACCCCACCAGGATTCAAACCCAAAAACTGATAATTGTGATTCGGGAATGCTACCTGTGGACCACCATGACAATAAAAACAGTCCTAGATTCTGTTATATTTCACACAAAGCCTGTTGAACGAGCTTATGGCGCCGTGAACCTCTAATGGGGACCATCCGTGCCGCTTAGGTGATCAGAGCAACGTTTTATCAAATCCGGCTTCGAAACACTAGGATTCATATCTATTTCATTAACCCAATAAAGCACGCACACTTCTACATATAATCAACACCTCACCCCACCAGGATTTGAACCCACGATCTTATAATTGTGACCGGGGAACGCTACCTCTGGGCCACCAGGACACTAAAAGCAGTCCTAGACTCTGTTATATTTCACACAAAGCCTGTTCAACGAGCTTATGGCACTGTGAATCTGTAATGGGGACCACCAGTGCCGCTTAGGTTTTCAGAGTAACGTTTTACCAAATCCGGCTTCGAAACACGAGGATCCATATCTATTTCATTAGCCTAGTAAAGCACGCGGATTTCTACATATAATCAACACCTCACCCCACCAGGATTCGAACCCACGATCTTATAATTGTGACCGGGGAATGGTACCTCTGGGCCGCCAGGACACAAAAAGCAGTCCTAGACTCTGTTATATTTCACACAAAGCCTGTTCAACGAGCTTATGGCACTGTGAATCTGTAATGGGGACCACCAGTGCCGCTTAGGTTTTCAGAGTAACGTTTTACCAAATCCGGCTTCGAAACACTAGGATTCATATCTATTTCATTAACCCAATAAAGCACGCACACTTCTACATATAATCAACACCTCACCCCACCAGGATTCGAACCCACGATCTTATAATTGTGACCGGGGAACGCTACCTCTGGGCCACCAGGACACTAAAAGCAGTCCTAGACTCTGTTATATTTCACACAAAGCCTGTTCAACGAGCTTATGGCGCCGGGAACCTCTAATGGGGACCACCAGTGCCGGTTAGGTGTTCAGAGTAACGTTTACCAAATCAGGCTTCGAAACACGAGGATCCATATCTATTTCATTAGCCTAATAAAGCACGCGGATTTCTACATATAATCAACACCTCACCCCACCAGGATTCGAATCCACGATCTTATAATTGTGACCGGGGAACGCTACCTCTAGGCTATCAGGACACTAAAAGCAGTCCTAGACACTGCTATATTTCACACAAAGCCTCTTGAACGAGCTCATGGCGCCGTGAACCTCTAATGGGGGCCACCCCTGCCGCTTAGGTGATCAGAGCAACGTTTTACCAAAACCTGCTCCGAAAGACGAGAATCCATATATATTTCATTAGCCCAATAAAGCACGCACACTACTTCATATAATCAACAACTCACCCCGCCAGGATTCGAACCCACGATCTTATAATTGTGACCGGGGAACGCTACCTCTGGGCCACCAGGACACTAAAAGCAGTAATAGACTCTGTTATATTTCACACAAAGCCTGTTGAACGAGCTTATGATGCTGTGAACCTTTAATAGGTACCACACGTGCCGCCTGGTGACCAAAGGAACGTTTTACCAAATCCGGCTACGAAACAGGAGGATCCATATATATTTCTTTAGCCCAATAAAGCATGCGGACTTCTACATATAATCAACACCTCACCCCACCAGGATTCGAACCCAAAATCTGATAATTGTGACCAGGGAATGCTACCTGTGGGCCACCAGGACAATAAAAGCAGTCCTAGATTCTGTTATATTTAACACAAAGCCTGTTGAATGAGCTTATGGCGCCGTGAACCTATAACGGGGGCCACCCCTGCCGCCTAGGTGATCAGAGCAACGTTTAACCAAATCCGGCTTCGAAACACGAGGATCCATATATATTTCATTAGCCCAATAATACACGCGGACGTCTACATATAATCAACACCTCACCCCACCAGGATTCAAACCCAAAATCTGATAATTGTGACCAGGTAATGCTACCTGTGGACCACCAGGACACTAAGAGCAGTCCTAGACTCTGTTATATTTCACACAAAGCCTGTTCAACGAGCTTATGGCGCCGTGAACCTGTAATGGGGACCACCAGTGCCCCTTAGGTGTTCAGAGTAACGTTTTACCAAATCCGGCTTCGAAACACGAGGATTCATATATATTTCATTAGCCTAATAAAGCACGCACACTTCTACATATAATCAACACCTCACCCCACCAGGATTCAAACCCACGATCTTATAATTGTGACTGGAGAACGCTACCTCTGGGCCACCAGGACAGTAAAAGCACTCCTAGACTCTGTTATATTTCACACAAAGCCTGTTCAATGAGCTTATGGTGCGGTGAACCTCAAATGGGGACAACCCGTGCCGCTTAGGTGATCAGAGCAACGTTTTACCAAATCCGGCTTCGAAAGACGAGAATCCATATATATTTCATTAGCCTAATAAGGCACGCAGATTTCTACATATAATCAACACCTCACCCCACCAGGATTAGAGCCCACGATCTTATAATTGTGACCGGGGAACGCTACCTCTGGGCCACCAGGACACTAAAAGCAGTCCTAGACGCTGTTATATTTTTTCACAAAGCCTGTTGAACGAGCTTATGGCTCCGTGAACCTCTAATGGGGGCCACCCGTGCTACTTAGGTGGTCAGAGCAACGTTTTACCAAATCCGGCTTCGAAACACGAGGATCCATATATATTTCATTTGCCTAATAAAGCACACGGGCTTCTACATATAATCAACACCACACCCCACCAGGATTTGAACACACGATCTTATAATTGTGACTGGGGAACACTACTAGTCTGGGCCACCAGGACACTATAAGCAGTCCAAAACACTATTATATTTCACACAAAGCCTGTTCAACGAGCTTATGACGCTGTGAACCTCTAATTAGGACAACCCGTGCCGCTTAAGTGATCAGAGCAACGTTTTACCAAATCAGGCTTTGAAACACGAGGATCGATATATATTTCATTAGCCTAATAAGGCACGCAGATTTCTACATATAATCAACACCTCACCCCACCAGGATTCGAACCCACGATCTTATAATTGTGACTGGGGAACGCTACCGCTGAGCCACCAGGACACTAAAAGCAGTCCTAGACTCTGTTATATTTCACACAAAGCCTCATTTTCAATGAGCTTATGGTGCCGTGAACCTCTAATGGGGACCACCCGTGCTGCTTAGGTGATCAGAGCAACGTTTTACCAAATCCCGCTTCGAAACACGAGGATCGATATATATTTCATTAGCCTAATAAAGCACGCATATTTCTACATATAATCAACACCTCACCCCACCAGCATTCGAACCCACGATCTTATAATTGTGACCGGGGAATGGTACCTCTGGGCCACCAGGACACTAAAAGCAATCCTAGACTCTGTTATATTTCACACAAAGCCTGTTCAACGAGCTTATGGCACTGTGAACCACCAATGGGGACCACCCGTGCCGCTCAGGTGATAAGAGCAACGTTTTACCAAATGCTGATCGAAACACGTAGGATCCATATATATTTCATTAGCCCAATAAAGCACGCGGACGTCTACATATAATCAACACCTCACCCCACCAGGATTCGAACCCAAGATCTGATAATTGTCACCAGGGAATGCTACCTGTGGACCACAAGGACACTAAAAGCAGTCTTAGAATCTGTTATATTTCACACAAAGCCTGTTCAACGAGCTTATGGCGCCATGAACCTTTAATAGGTACCACACGTGCTGCTGGGTGACCTGAGGAACGTTTTACCAAATCCGGCTACGAAACACGAGGATCCATATATATTTCTTTAGCCCAATAAAGCATGCGGACTTCTACATATAATCAACACATCACCCCACCAGGTTTCGAACCCACGATCTTATAATTGTGACCGGTAATGCTACTCTGGGCCACTAGGACAATAAAAGCAGTCCTAGACTCTGCTTGAGTATTTCACAGAAAAGCCTGTTGAATGAGCTTTGCGGCGCCGTGAACCTATAATGGGGGCCACCCTGCCGCTTAGGGGTGATCAGAGCAACGCTAACCAAATCCGGCTTCGAAACACGAGGATCCATATATATTTCATTAGCCCAATAAAGCACGCGGACGTCTACATATAATCAACACCTCACCCCACCAGGATTAAAATCCAAAATCTGATAGTTGTGACTAGGGAATGCTACCTGTGGACCACCAGGACACTAAAAGCAGTCCTAGACTCTGTTATATTTCACACAAAGCCTGTTCAACGAGCTTATGGCGCCGTGAACCTGTAATGGGGACCACCCGTGACGTTTAGATGTTCAGAGTAACGTTTTACCAAATCCAGCTTCGAAACATGAGGATCCATATCTATTTCATTAGCCCAATAAAGCACGCACACTTCTACATATAATCAACACCTCACCCCACCAGGATTCGAACCCACGATCTTATAATTGTGACAGATGAACGCTACCTCTGGGCCACCAGGACACTAAAAGCAGTCCTAGACTCTGTTATATTTCACATAAAGCCTGTTCAACGAGCTTATGGCGCCGTGAACCTCTAATGGGGACCACCAGTGCCGCTTAGGTGTTCAGAGTAACGTTTTACCAAATCCGGCTTCGAAACACGAGGATCCATATCTATTTCATTAGCCTAATAAAGCACGCAGATTTCTACATATAATCAACACCTCACCCCACCAGGCTTTGAACCCACGATCTTATAATTGTGACCGGGGAAGGCTACTAGTCTGGGCCACCTGGACACTTTAAGCAGTCCAAGACTCTGTTATATTTCACACAAAACCTGTTCAATGAGCTTATGGTGCCGTGAACCTCTAATGGGGACAACCCGTGCCGCTTAGGTGATCAGAGCAACGTTTTACCAAATCCGGCTTCGAAACATGAGGATCGATATATATTTTATTAGCCTAATAAAGCACGCATATTTCTACATATAATCAACACCTCACCCCACCAGTATTCGAACCCACGATCTTATAATTGTGACCGGGGAACGCTACCGCTGAGCCACCAGGACACTAAAAGCAGTCTTAGACTCTGTTATATTTCACACAAAGCCTGTTCAACGAGCTTATGGCACCGTGAACCTGTAATGGGGACCACCAGTGCCGCTTAGGTTTTCAGAGTAACGTTTTACCAAATCCGGCTTCGAAACACGAGGATCCATATCTATTTCATTAGCCCAATAAAGCACGCACACTTCTACATATATTCAACACCTCACCCCACCAGGATTCGAACCCACGATCTTATAATTGTGACCGGGGAACGCTACCTCTGGGCCACTAAGGACACTCAAAGTAGTCCTAGACTCTGTTATATTTCACACAAAGCCTGTTCAACGAACTTATGGCGCCGTGAACCTCTAATGGGGACCACCAGTGACGCTTAGGTGTTCAGAGTAACGTTTTACCAAATCCGGCTTCGAAACACGAGGATCCATATCTATTTCATTAGCCCAATAAAGCACGCACACTACTTCATATAATCAACACCTCACCCCGCCAGGATTCGAACCCACGATCTTATAATTGTGACCGGGGAACGCTACCTCTGGGCCACCAGGACACTAAAAGCAGTAATAGACTCTGTTATATTTCACACAGAGCCTGATGAACGAGCTTATGACGCTGTGAACCTCTAATTAGGACCACCCGTGCCGCTTAAGTGATCAGACCAACGTTTTACCAAATCCGGCTTCGAAACACGAGGATCCATATCTATTTCATTAGCCTAATAAAGCACATAGATTTGTACATATAATCAACACCTCACCCCACCAGGATTCGAATCCACGATCTTATAATTGTGACCGGGGAACGCTACCTCTGGGCTACCAGGACACTAAAAGCAGTCCTAGAAACTGTTAAATTTCACACAAAGCCTGTTGAACGAGCTTATGGCGCCGTGAACCTCTAATGGGGGCCACCCCTGCCGCTCAGGTGATCAGAGCAACGTTTTACCAAATCCGGCTTCGAAAGACGAGAATCCATATATATTTCATCAGCCCAATAAAGCACTCACACTACTTCATATAATCAACACCTCACCCCACCAGGATTCGAACCCACGAACTTATAATTGTGACCGGGGAACGCTACCTCTGGGCCACCAGGACACTAAAAGCAGTCCTTGACTCTTTTATATTTCACACAAAGCCTGTTCAACGAGCTTATGGCACTGTGAACCTCTAATGGGGACCACCCGTGCCGCTCAGGTGATTAGAGCAACGTTTTACCAAATGCTGATCGAAACACGTAGGATCCATATATATTTCATTAGCCCAATAAAGCACGCGGACGTCTACATATAATCAACACCTCACCCCACCAGGATTCGAACCCAAGATCTGATAATTGTCACCAGGGAATGCTACCTGTGGACCAAAAGGGCACTAAAAGCAGTCTTAGACTCTGTTATATTTCACACAAAGCCTGTTCAACGAGCTTATGGCGCCGTGAACCTGTAATGGAGACCACCAGTGCCGCTTAGGTTTTCAGAGTAACGTCTTACCAAATCCGGCTTCGAAACACGAGGATCCATATCTATTTCATTAGCCCAATAAAGCACGCACACTTCTACATATATTAAACACCGCACCCCTCCAGGATTCGAACCCACGATCTTATAATTGTGACCGGGGAACGCTACCTCTGGGCCACCAGGACACTAAAAGCAGTCCTAGACTCTGTTATATTTCACACAAAGCCTGTTCAACGAGCTTATGGCGCCATGAACCTTTAATAGGTACCACACGTGCCGCTGGGTGACCTGAGGAACGTTTTACCAAATCCGGCTACGAAACACGAGGATCCATATATATTTCTTTAGCCCAATAAAGCATGCGGACTTCTACATATAATCAACACATCACCCCACCAGGATTCGAACCCACGATCTTATAATTGTGACCGGAGAATGCTACCTCTGGGCCACCTGGACACTATAAGCAGTCCAAGACTCTGTTATATTTCACACAAAACCTGTTCAATGAGCTTATGGTGCCGTGAACCTCTAATGAGGACAACCCGTGCCGCTTAGGTGATCAGAGCAACGTTTTACCAAATCCGGCTTCGAAACATGAGGATCGATATATATTTTATTAGCCTAATAAAGCACGCATATTTCTACATATAATAAACACCTCACCCCACCAGGATTCGAACCCACGATCTTATAATTGTGACCGGGGAACGCTACCTCTGGGGCACCAGGACACTAAAAGCAGTCCTAAACGCTGTTATATTTTACACAAAGCCTGTTGAACGAGCTTATGGCTCCGTGAACCTCTAATGGGGACCACCCGTGCCACTTAGGTGATCAGAGCAACGTTTTACCAAATCCGGCTTCGAAACACGAGGATCCATATATATTTCATTAGCCCAATAAAGCACGCAAACTTCTACATATAATCAACACCTCACCCCACCAGGATTCGAACCCAAGATCTAATAATTATCACCAGGGAATGCTACCTGTGGACCACCAGGACACTAAAAGCAGTCTTAGACTCTGTTATATTTCACACAAAGCCTGTTCAACGAGCTTATGGCGCCGTGAACCTGTAATGGGGACCACCAGTGCCGCTTAGGTTTTCAGAAAAACGTTTTACCAAATCCGGCTTCGAAACACGAGGATCCATATCTATTTCATTAGCCCAATAAAGCAGGCACACTTCTACATATATTCAACACCTCACCCCACCAGGATTCGAACCCAAGATCTTATAATTGTGACCGGGGAACGCTACCTCTGGGCCACCAGGACACTAAAAGCAGTCGTAGAAACTGTTATATTTCACACAAAGCCTGTTGAACAAGCTTATGGCGCCGTGAACCTCTAATGGGGGCCACCCCTGCCGCTTAGGTGATCAGAGCAACGTTTTACCAAATCCGGCTTCGAAAGACGAGAAACAATATATATTTCATTTGCCCAATAAAGCACGCACACTACTTCATATAATCAACACCTCACCCCACGATCTTATAATTGTGACCGGGGAACGCTACCTCTGGGCCACCAGGACACTAAAAGCAGTAATAGACTCTGTTATATTTCACACAAAGCCTGTTGAACGAGCTTATGTCGCTGTGAACCTCTAATTAGGACCACCCGTGCCGCTTAAGTGATCAGAGCAACGTTTTACCAAATCCGGCTTCGAAACACGAGGATCCATATCTATTTCATTAGCCTAATAAAGCACGTAGATTTGTACATATAATCAACACCTCAACCCACCAGGATTCGAATCCACGATCTTATAATTGTGACCGGGGAACGCTACCTCTGGGCTACCAGGACACTAAAAGCAGTCCTAGAAACTGTTAAATTTCTCACAAAGCCTGTTGAACGCGCTTATGGCGCCGTGAACCTCTAATGGGGGCCACCCCTGCCGCTTAGGTGATCAGAGCAACGTTTTACCAAATCCGGCTTCGAAAGACGAGAATCCATATATATTTCATTAGCCCAATAAAGCACTCACACTACTTCATATAATCAACACCTCACCCCACCAGGATTCGAACCCACGATCTTATAATTGTGACCGGGGAACGCTACCTCTGGGCCACCAGGACACGAAAGGCAGTCCTAGACTCTGTTATATTTCACACAAAGCCTGTTGAACGAGCTTATGACGCTGTGAACCTCTAATTAGGACCACCCGTGCTGCTTAAGTGATCAGAGCAACGTTTTACCAAATCAGGCTTTGAAACACGAGGATCGATATATATTTCATTAGCCTAATAAGGCACGCAGATTTCTACATATAATCAACACCTCACCCCACCAGGATTAGAGCCCACGATCTTATAATTGTGACCGGGGAACGCTACCTCTGGGCCACCAAGACACTAAAAGCAGTCCTAGACGCTGTTATATTTTTTCACAAAGCCTGTTGAACGAGCTTATGGCTCCGTGAACCTCTAATGGGGGCCACCCGTGCCACTTAGGTGGTCAGAGCAACGTTTTACCAAATCCGGCTTCGAAACACGAGGATCCATATATATTTCATTTGCCTAATAAAGCACACGGGCTTCTACATATAATCAACACCACACCCCACCAGGATTTGAACCGACGATCTTATAATTGTGACTGGGGAACACTACTAGTCTGGGCCACCAGGACACTATAAGCAGTCCAAAACACTGTTATATTTCACACAAAGCCTGTTCAACGAGCTTATGACGCTGTGAACCTCTAATTAGGACCACCCGTGCCGCTTAAGTGATCAGAGCAACGTTTTACCAAATCAGGCTTTGAAACACGAGGATCGATATATATTTCATTAGCCTAATAAGGCACGCAGATTTCTACATATAATCAACACCTCACCCCACCAGGATTCGAACCCACGATCTTATAATTGTGACCTGGGAACGCTACCGCTGAGCCACCAGGACACTAAAAGCAGTCCTAGACTCTGTTATATTTCACACAAAGCCTCATTTTCAATGAGCTTATGGTGCCGTGAACCTCTAATGGGGACCACCCGTGCCGCTTAGGTGATCAGAGCAACGTTTTACCAAATCCCGCTTCGAAACACGAGGATCGATATATATTTCATTAGCCTAATAAAGCACGCATATTTCTACATATAATCAACACCTCACCCCAACAGCATTCGAACCCACGATCTTATAATTGTGACCGGGGAATGGTACCTCTGGGCCACCAGGACACTAAAAGCAATCCTAGACTCTGTTATATTTCACACAAAGCCTGTTCAACGAGCTTATGGCACTGTGAACCTCTAATGGGGACCACCCGTGCCGCTCAGGTGATTAGAGCAACGTTTTACCAAATGCTGATCGAAACACGTAGGATCCATATATATTTCATTAGCCCAATAAAGCACGCGGACGTCTACATATAATCAACACCTCACCCCACCAGGATTCGAACCCAAGATCTGATAATTGTCACCAGGGAATGCTACCTGTGGACCACAAGGACACTAAAAGCAGTCTTAGACTCTGTTAAATTTCACACAAAGCCTGTTCAACGAGCTAATGGCGCCGTGAACCTGTAATGGAGACCACCAGTGCCGCTTAGGTTTTCAGAGTAACGTCTTACCAAATCCGGCTTCGAAACACGAGGATCCATATCTATTTCATTAGCCCAATACAGCACGCACACTTCTACATATATTCAACACCGCACCCCACCAGGATTCGAACCCACGATCTTATAATTGTGACCGGGGAACGCTACCTCTGGGCCAACAGGACACTAAAAGCAGTCCTAGACTCTGTTATATTTCACACAAAGCCTGTTCAACGAGCTTATGGCGCCGTGAACCTTTAATAGGTACCACACGTGCCGCTGGGTGACCTGAGGAACGTTTTACCAAATCCGGCTACGAAACACGAGGATCCATATATATTTCTTTAGCCCAATAAAGCATGCGGACTTCTACATATAATCAACACATCACCCCACCAGGATTCGAACCCACGATCTTATAATTGTGACCGGAGAATGCTACCTCTGGGCCACCAGGACAATAAAAGCAGTCCTAGACTCTGTTATACTTCACAGAAAGCCTGTTGAATGAGCTTATGGCGCCGTGAACCTATAATGGGGGCCACCCCTGCCGCTTAGGTGATCAAAGCAACGTTTAACCAAATCCGGCTTCGACACACGAGGATCCATATATATTTCATTAGCCCAATAAAGCACGCGGACGTCTACATATAATCAACACCTCACCCCACCAGGATTAAAATCCAAAATCTGATAATTGTGACCAGGGAATGCTACCTGTGGACCACCAGGACACTAAAAGCAGTCCTAGACTCTGTTATATTTCACACAAAGCCTGTTCAACGAGCTTATGGCGACGTGAACCTGTAATGGGGACCACCCGTGACGTTTAGATGTTCAGAGTAACGTTTTACCAAATCCAGCTTCGAAACATGAGGATCCATATCTATTTCATTAGCCCAATAAAGCACGCACACTTCTACATATAATCAACACCTCACCTCACCAGGATTCGAACCCACGATCTTATAATTGTGACAGGGGAACGCTACCTCTGGGCCACCAGGACACTAAAAGCAGTCCTAGACTCTGTTATATTTCACATAAAGCCTGTTCAACGAGCTTATGGCGCCGTGAACCTCTAATGGGGACCACCAGTGCCGCTTAGGTGTTCAGAGTAACGTTTTACCAAATCCGGCTTCGAAACATGAGGATCCATATCTATTTCATTAGCATAATAAAGCATGCAGATTTCTACATGTAATCAACACCTCACCCCACCAGGATTCGAATCCACGATCTTATAATTGAGACCGGGGAACGCTACCTCTGGGCTACCAGGACACTAAAAGCAGTCCTAGACACTGCTATATTTCACACAAAGCCTCTTGAACGAGCTTATGGCGCCGTGAACCTCTAATGGGGGCCACCCCTGCCGCTTAGGTGATCAGAGCAACGATTTACCAAATCCTGCTTCGAAAGACAAGAATCCATATATATTTCATTAACCCAATAAAGCACGCACACTACTTCATATAATCAACACCTCACCCCGCCAGGATTCGAACCCACGATCTTATAATTGTGACCGGGGAACGCTACCTCTGGGCCACCAGGACACTAAAAGCAGTAATAAACTCTGTTATATTTCACACAAAGCCTGTTGAACGGGCTTATGACGCTGTGAACCTTTAATAGGTACCACACGTGCCGCTTGGTGACCAGAGGAACGTTAAACCAAATCCGGCTACGAAACACGAGGATATATATATATTTCTTTAGCCCAATAAAGCATGCGGACTTCTACATAAAATCAACACCTCACCCCACCAGGATTCGAACCCAAAATCTGATAATTGTGACCAGGGAATGCTACCTGTGCGCCACCAGGACAATAAAAGCAGTCCTAGACTCTGTTATATTTCACACAAAGCCTGTTCAACGAGCTTATGGCGGTGTGAACCTGTAATGGGGACCACCAGTGCTGCTTAGGTGTTCAGAGTAACGTTTTACCAAATCCGGCTTCGAAACACGAGGATCCATATCTATTTCATTAGCCCAATAAAGCACGCACACTTCTACATATAATCAACACCTCACCCCACCAGGATTCAAGCCCACGATCTTATAATTGTGACTGGTGAATGCTACCTCTGGGCCACCAGGACAGTAAAAGCAGTCCTAGACTGCTATATTTCACACAAAGCCTGTTCAATGAGCTTATGGTGCCATGAACCTCGAATGGGGCCACCCCTGCCGCTTAGGTGATCAAAGCAACGTTTAACCAAATCCGGCTTCGAAACACGAGGATCCATATATATTTCATTAGCCCAATAAAGCACGCGGACGTCTACATATAATCAACACCTCACCCCACCAGGATTAAAATCCAAAATCTGATAATTGTGACCAGGGAATGCTACCTGTGGACCACCAGGACACTAAAAGCAGTCCTAGACTCTGTTATATTTCACACAAAGCCTGTTCAACGAGCTTATGGCGCCGTGAACCTGTAATGGGGACCACCCGTGATGTTTAGATGTTCAGAGTAACGTTTTACCAAATCCAGCTTCGAAACATGAGGATCCATATCTATTTCATTAGCCCAATAAAGCACGCACACTTCTACATATAATCAACACCTCACCCCACCAGGATTCGAACCCACGATCTTATAATTGTGACAGGGGAACGCTACCTCTGGGCCACCAGGACACTAAAAGCAGTCCTAGACTCTGTTATATTTCACATAAAGCCTGTTCAACGAGCTTATGGCGCCGTGAACCTCTAATGGGGACCACCAGTGCCGCTTAGGTGTTCAGAGTAACGTTTTACCAAATCCGGCTTCGAAACACGAGGATCCATATCTATTTCATTAGCCTAATAAAGCACGCGGATTTCTACATATAATCAACACCTCACCCCACCAGGATTCGAATCCACGATCTTATAATTGTGACCGGGGAACGCTACCTCTGGGCTATCAGGACACTAAAAGCAGTCCTAGACACTGCTATATTTCACACAAAGCCTCTTGAACGAGCTCATGGCACCGTGAACCTCTAATGGGGGCCACCCCTGCCGCTTAGGTGATCAGAGCAACGTTTTGCCAAAACCTGCTTCGAAAGACGAGAATCCATATATATTTCATTTGCCCAATAAAGCACGCACACTACTTCATATAATCAACACCTCACCCCGCCAGGATTCGAACCCACGATCTTATAATTGTGACCGGGGAACGCTACCTCTGGGCCACCAGGACACTAAAATCAGTAATAGACTCTGTTATATTTCACACAGAGCCTGCTGAACGAGCTTATGATGCTGTGAACCTTTAATAGGTACCACACGTGCCGCTTGGTGACCAGAGGAACGTTTTACCAAATCCGGCTACGAAACAGGAGCATCCATATATATTTCTTTAGCCCAATAAAGCACGCGGACGTCTACATATAATCAACACCTCACCCCACCAGGATTCAAACCCAAAAACAGATAATTGTGACTAGGGAATGCTGCCTGTGGACCACCAGGACAATAAAAGCACTCATAGACTCTGTTATATTTCACACAAAGCCTGTTGAACGAGCTTATGGCGCCGTGAACCTCTAATGGGGACCACCCGTGCCGCTTAGGTGATCAGAGCAACGTTTTACCAAATCCGGCTTCGAAACACGAGGATTCATATCTATTTCATTAACCCAATAAAGCACGCACACTTCTACCTATAATCAACACCTCACCCCACCAGGATTCGAACCCACGATCTTATAATTGTGACCGGGGAACGCTACCTCTGGGCCACCAGGACACTAAAAGCAGTCCTAGACTCTGTTATATTTCACACAAAGCCTGTTCAACGAGCTTATGGCGCCGGGAACCTCTAATGGGGACCACCAGTGCCGGTTAGGTGTTCAGAGTAACGTTTACCAAATCAGGCTTCGAAACACGAGGATCCATATCTATTTCATTAGCCTAATAAAGCACGCGGATTTCTACATATAATCAACACCTCACCCCACCAGGATTCGAACCCACGATCTAATAATTGTGACCGGGGAATGGTACCTCTGGGCCACCAGGACACTAAAAGCAGTCCTAGACTTGTTATATTTCACACAAAGCGTGTTCAACGAGCTTATGGCACTGTGAACCTGTAATGGGGACCACCCGTGCCGCTCAGGTGATCAGAGCAACGTTTTAACAAATGCTGATTGGAAACACGAGGATCCATATATATTTCATTAGCCCAATAAAGCACGCGGACGTCTACATATAATCAACACCTCACCCCACCAGGATTCGAACCCAAGATCTGATAATTATCACCAGGGAATGCTACCTGTGGACCACCAGGACACTAAAAGCAGTCTTAGACTCTGTTATATTTCACACAAAGCCTGTTCAACGAGCTTATGGCGCCGTGAACCTCTAATGGGCACCATCCGTGCCGCTTAAGTGATCAGAGCAACGTTTTACCAAATCAGGCTTCGAAACACGAGGATCGATATATATTTTATTAGTCTAATAAGACACGCAGATTTCTACATATAATCAACACCTCACCCCACCAGGATTCGAACCCACGATCTTATAATTGTGACCGGGGAACGCTACCTCTGGGCCACCAGGACACTAAAAGCAGTCCTAGACGCTGATATATTTCACACAAAGCCTGTTCAGCGAGCTTATGGCGGTGTGGAACTCTAATGGGGACCACCCGTGCCGCTTAGGTGATCAGAGCAACGTTTTACCAAATCCGGCTTCGAAAGAGGAGGATCCATATATATTTCATTAGCCCAATACACCACGCAGACTTCTACATACAATCAACACCTCACCCCACCAGGAGTCAAACCCAAAATTTTATAATTCTGACCAGGGAATGCTACCTCTGGGCCACCAGGACACTAAAAGCAGTCCTAGACTCTGTTATATTTTACACAAAGCCTGTTCAACGAGCTTATGGCGCCGTGAACCTTTAATAGGTACCACACGTGCCGCTTGGTGACCAGAGGAACGTTTTACCA
The DNA here is from genome assembly GCF_018991925.1 of Homarus americanus. NCBI lineage: Eukaryota > Metazoa > Arthropoda > Malacostraca > Decapoda > Nephropidae > Homarus > Homarus americanus. Next base: position 4,388 of record NW_024728614.1, on the reverse strand, counting down.
AATCCGGCTACGAAACACGAGGATCCATATATATTTCTTTAGCCCAATAAAGCATGTGGACTTCTACATATAATCAACACCTCACCCCACCAGGATATGATCCCACGATCTTATAATTGTGACCGGAGAATGCTACCTCTGGGCCACCAGGACAATAAAAGCAGTCCTAGACTCTGTTATATTTCACACAAAGCCTGTTGAATGAGCTTATGGCGCCATGAACCTATAATGGGGGCCACCCCTGCCGCTTAGGTGATCAGAGCAACGTTTAACCAAATCCGGCTTCAAAACATGAGGATCCATATATATTTCATTAGCCCAGTAAAGCTCGCGGACGTCTCTATATAATCAACACCTCACCCCACCAGGATTCAAACCCAAAATCTGATAATTGCGACCTGGGAATGCTACCTGTGGACCACCAGGACACTAAAAGCAGTCCTAGACTCTGATATATTTCACACAAAGCCTGTTCAACGAGCTTATGGCGCCGTGAACCTCTACTGGGGACCACCAGTGCCGCTTAGGTGTTCAGAGCAACGTTTTACCAAATCCGGCTTCGAAACATGAGGATCCATATATATTTCATTACCCCAATAAAGCATGCGGACTTCTACATATAATCAACACCACACCCCACCAGGATTCGAACCCACAATCTTATAATTATGACCGGGAAACGCTACCTCTGGGCCACCAGGAGACTAAAAGCAGTCCTAGACTCTGTTATATTTCACACAAAGCTTGTTCAACGAGCATATGGCGCCATGAAGCTCTAATGGGGACCACCAGTGCCACTTAGGTGTTCAGAGCAACGTTTTACCAAATCCGGCTTCGAAACACGAGGATCCATATATATTTCAATTGCCCATTAATCACACGGGCTTCTACATATAATCAACACCTCACCCCACCAGAATTCGAACCCACGATCTTATAATTGTAACCGGGGAAAGCTGCCTCTGGGCTACCAGGACAATAAAAGCAGTCCTTGACTCTGCTATATTTCACACAAAGCCTGTTCAACGAGCTTATGACGGTGTGAACCTCTAATGGGGGCCACCCGTGCCGCTTAGGTGATCAGAGCAACGTTTTACCAAATCCGGCTTCGAAACACGAGGAGCCATGTATATTACATTAGCCCAATAAAGCACGCGGACTTCTAAATATAATCAACACCTCACCCCACCAGGATTCAAACCCATAATCTTATAATTGTGACCGGGGAACGCTACCTCTGGTCCACCAGGACACAGAAAGCAGTCCTAGAACGCTGTTATATTTCACACAAAGCCTGTTGAACGAGCTCATGGCGCCGTGAACCTCTAATGGGGACCACCCGTGCCGCTTAGGTGATCAAAGCAACGTTTTACCAAATCCGGTTTCGAAAAATGAGGATCCATATATATTTCATTAGCCCAAAAATGCACACGGACTTCTATATATAATCAACACATCACCCCAGCAGGATTCAAACCCAAAATCTTATAATTGTGACCAGGGAACGCTACCTGTGGACCACCAGGACACTAAAAGCAGTCTTCGACTCTGTTATATTTCACGCAAAGCTTGTTCAACGAGCTTATGGCGCCGTGAACCTCTACTGGGGACCACCAGTGCCGGTTAGGTGTTCAGAGCAACGTTTTACCAAATCCGGCTTCGAAACACGAGGATCCATATATATTTCATTAGCCCAGTAAAGCACGCGGACTTCTACATATAATCAACACCTCACCCCACCAGGATTCGAACCCACAATCTTATAATTGTGACTGGGAAACACTACCTCTGGGCCACCAGGAGACTAAAAGCAGTCCTAGACTCTGTTATATTTCACACAAAGCTTGTTCAACTAGCTTATGGCGCCATGAAGCTCTAATGGGGACCACCAGTGCCACTTAGGTGTTCAGAGCAACGTTTTACCAAATCCGGCTTCGAAACACGAGGATCCATATTTATTTCAATTGCCCAATAATCACACGGGCTTCTACATATAATCAACACCTCACCCCACCAGAATGCGAACCCACGATCTTATAATTGTAACCGGGGAAGGCTGCCTCTGGGCTACCAGGACAATAAAAGCAGTCCTTGACTCTGCTATATTTCACACAAAGCCTGTTCAACGAGCTTATGACAGTGTGAACCTCTAATGGGGACCACCCGTGCCGCTTAGGTGATCAGAGCAACGTTTTACCAAATCCGGCTTTGAAACACGAGGAGCCATGTATATTACATTAGCCCAATAAAGCGCTACGGACTTCAAAAATATAATTCAACACCTCACCCCACCAGATTCAAACTCATGATCTTATAATTGTGACTGGGGAACGCTACTTGGGCCACCAGGACACAGAAAACAGTCCTAGAACGCTGTTATATTTCACACAAAGCTTGTTGAACGAGCTTATGGCGCCGTGAACCTCTGATGGGGTCCACCCGTGCCGCTTAGGTGATAAGAGCAACGTTTTACCAAATCCGGTTTCGAAAAACGAGGATCCATATATATTTCATTAGCCCAAAAAAGCACCCGGACTTCTACATATAATCAACACCTCACCCCTGCAGGATTCAAACCCAAAATCTTATAATTGTGACCAGGGAACGCTACCTGTGGACCACCAGGACACTATAAGCAGTCTTCGACTCTGTTATATTTCACGCAAAGCTTGTTCAACGAGCTTATGGCGCCGTGAACCAGGACACTAAAAGCAGTCCTTGACGCTGTTATATTTCACACAAAGCCTGTTCAACGAGCTTATGGCGGTGTGAACCTCTAATGGGGACCACCCGTGCCGCTTAGGTGATCAGAGCAACGTTTTACCAAATCCGGCTTCGAAAGAGGAGGATCCATATATATTTCATTAGCCCAATACACTACGCAGATTTCTACATACAATCAACACCTCACCCCACCAGGAGTCAAACCCAAAATCTTATAATTCTGACCAGGGAATGCTACCTCTGGGCCAGCAGGACACTAAAAGCAGTCCTAGACTCTGTTATATTTCACACAAAGCCTATTCAACGAGCTTATGGCGCCGTGAACCTCTAATGGGGACCACCCGTGCCGCTTAGGTGATCAGAGCAACGTTTTACCAAATCCGGCTACGAAACACGAGGATCCATATATATTTCTTTAGCCCAATAAAGCATGCTGACTTCTACATATAATCAACACCTCACCCCACCAGGATATGAACCCACGATCTTATAATTGTGACCGGAGAATGCTACCTCTGGGCCACCAGGACAATAAAAGCAGTCCTAGACTCTGTTATATTTCACACAAAGCCTATTGAATGAGCTTATGGCGCCGTGAACCTATAATGGGTGCCACCCCTGCCGCTTAGGTGATCAGAGCAACGTTTAACCAAATCCGGCTTCGAAACATGAGGATCCATATATATTTCATTAGTCCAATAATGCACGCGGACGTCTCTATATAATCAACACCTCACCCCACAAGGATTCAAACCCAAAATCTGATAATTGCGACCAGGGAATGCTACCTGTGGACCACCAGGACACTAAAAGCTGTCCTAGACTCTGTTATATTTCACACAAAGCCTGTTCAACGAGCTTATGGCGCCGTGAACCTCTACTGGGGACCACCAGTGCCGCTTAGGTGTTCAGAGCAACGTTTTACCAAATCCGGCTTCGAAACACGAGGATCCATATATATTTCATTAGCCCAATAAAGCACTCGGGCTTCTACATATTATCAACACCTCACCCCACCAGGATTCGAACCCACAATCTTATAATTGTGACCGGGAAACGCTACCTCTGGGCCACCAGGAGACTAAAAGCAGTCCCTGACTCTGTTATATTTCACACAAAGCTTGTTCAACGAGCTTATGGCGCCATGAAGCTCTAATGGGGACCACCAGTGCCAATTTGGTGTTCAGAGCAACGTTTTACCAAATCCGGCTTCGAAACACGAGGATCCATATATATTTCAATTGCCCATTAATCACACGGGCATCTACATATAATCAACACCTCACCCCACCAGAATTCGAACCCACGATCTTATAATTGTAACCGGGGAAGGCTGCCTCTGGGCTACCAGGACAATAAACGCATTCCTTGACTCTGCTATATTTCACACAAAGCCTGTTCAACGAGCTTATGACGGTGTGAACCTCTAATGGGGACCACCCGTGCCGCTTAGGTGATCAGAGCAACGTTTTACCAAATCCGGCTTCGAAACACGAGGAGCCATGTATTTTACATTAGCCCAATAAAGCACGCGGACTTCTAAATATAATCAACACCTCACCCTACCAGGATTCAAACCCATGATCTTATAATTGTGACCAGGGAACGCTACCTCTGGGCCACCAGGACACAGAAAGCAGTCCTAGAACGCTGTTATATTTCAC
>NW_024728613.1:0-19633 GCF_018991925.1 Homarus americanus | reverse complement strand
GGTATCTTTTGTTAGTTTCACCTTCAGTGTCCTCATGACTGTCCTTGTCATTTTACTATTGTTTGTCTTCCTGTATCTTTGATGTTCTCTATGTCACAGTTTGTGTTTGTTCTTTATTGTACTTCGTCACTGTCCATGTTTTACTGCATTATATTTCTTTGTTGTGATAAAATAGTTCCAAGACCTTCAGTTATAAACACTAATCATATGAAAGTCTTTGACAACAACTTAAATTATTCCTTATTTTCGTTACTTAGATCCATTGAATTCTTGTGTCCGTGTCCGTGACAATGATAATGAAAGGACTTATATTGAGTAGTCTCTCAGGTTTTCATTCGACTGTAAACATACAGTAAACATACAAACCTGTAGTGAGACTGCTGGAGTTATGCTGCATCATATTAATGCAGCATGCAGCATAATGCGACATCCTCTCCCTCCCTCCACGACATGACAGCATAATGCAGCTCCCTCTGCCTCCCTCCCCAGCATGACAACATAATGCAACTCCCTCTCCCTCTCTCCCCAGCATGACAGGATAATGCAGCTCCCTCTCACTCCCTACCCAGCATGACAACATTATGCAGCTCCCACTCCCTCCCTCCCCAGCATGTCAACATAATGCAGCTCCCTCTCCCTCCCTCCCCAGCATGACAGCATAATGCAGCTCTTCTTCTCCCTCCCTCCTCCCCCAGCATGACAGTATAATGCAGTTTCCTCTCCCTCCCTCCCAGCATGACAAAGATAATGCAGCTCCCTCCATCCCTCCCCAGCATGACAGCATAATGCAGCTCCCTCTCCCTCTCTCCCCAGCATGACAGCATAATGCAGCTCCCTCTCCCTCCATCCCCAGCTTGACAGCATAATGCAGTTCCCTCTCCCTCCTTCCCGAGCATGACAGCATAATGCAGCTTCCTCTCCCTCCCTCCCCAGCATGACATCATAATGCAGCTCCCTCTCCCTCCCTCCCCAGCATGACAGCATAATGCAGCTCCCTCTCCCTCCCTCCCCAGCATTGCTACAGCATAATGCAGCTCCCTCCCTCCATCCCCAGCTTGGACAGAGCACGCAGTTCCTCTCCCTCCTCTTCCCAGCATGACAGCATAATGTGAAGCGCTCCTCTTCCTCCCTCCTCCCTACCCAGCATGACAGCATAATGTGAAATTCCCTCCCTCCCTCCCCAGCATGACAGCATAATGCAGCTCCTCTCCATCCTCCTCCCCAGCATGACAGCATAATGCAGTTCTCTCCCTCCCAGCATGACAGCATAATGCAAAGCTCCCTCCATCCCTCCCCAGCATGACAGCATAATGCAGCTCCCTCCCTCCCAGCATGACAGTGACAATGTGTGCTCCCTCCATCCCTCCCCAGCATGACAGCATAATGCAGCCCTCCCTCCCCCAGCATGACAGCATAATGCAGCTCCCCTCTCCCTCCCTCCCCCAGCATGACAGCATAATGCAGTTTCCCTCCATCCCTCCCCAGCATGACAGCATAATGCAGCCCTCTCCTCTCCCAGCATGACAGCATAATGCAGCTCCTCTCCCTCCATCCCCAGCTTGACAACATTATGCAGCTCCCTCTCACTCCCTACCCAGCATGACAACATTATGCAGCTCCCTCTCCATCACTCCCCAGCATGACAGCATAATGCAGCTCCCTCTCCCTCCCTCCCCAGCATGACAGCATAATGCAGCTCCCTCTCCCTCCCTCCCTCCCCAGCATGACAGCATAATGCAGCTCCCTCTCCCTCCCTTCCTCCTCAGCATGACAGTATAATGCAGCTCCCTCTCCCTCCCTCCCCAGCATGACAACATTATGCAGCTCCCTCTCCCTCCCTCCCCAGCATGACAACATAATGCAGCTCCCTCTCCCTCCCTCCCCTGCATGACAGCATAATGCAGCTCCCTCTCCCTCCCTCCCCAGCATGACAGCACCCTGAAGTTCCTTAATGAGTTGGGCTCCAGACTTATTGAAACTACCAGAGACTCCAGGGCATCGATCTACTATTTACAAGACAACCAATTGGGAGATGATGGTAAGGGAAGGCGAAAGACATCAGGTAGATTTTTACAGAACTTAATTGGGTTGGGACACAAAGACAGGCTGGAAGGGTGAGGTATGAGGATCTGGTAGGGTGGAATATGAGGGACTGGAATGGTAGGGTATGAGGGATTAACAGGGTAGGGTATGAGGGACTAACAGGGTAGGGTATGAGGAACTAGAAGGGTAGGGTATGAGGACTGGCAGGGTGGGGCATAAGAGACTAACAAAACTGGGTAGAAGGGTGTGACAATCTCCTCTTCTACACTAATCACGCCACACGTTCTCCCTAAGTCATCAAAAAATATACATTTGTCATGGTGTTCAAAAATTCCTCTTTTACCAACACAAGTTCTCGTTCTTGTAGCCATTGTGATTTAGGCTGAGGGGATAGAGAGATATAGTGAAAGAAGTAGGAACAGATAAAGAGAATGACAGACATAGATATGAGGATATAATAATTGTGGAAGGGGAAGGAAAGAGGAGGTGGAGATAGTGGTAGAGGAAGCAGGAAGGAGAGTAGGGGAGAGAGAGTGATGATATATTAAGGTTAATAGAGACAAGGGGGGATAGGATAGGTAAAGAGGATACGACAGGGCAGATTTAATCTAATTTCATGGGTAAGAGATGGCAGGAAACCTAGTGAGGGAGTGAGTGGGACAACCATTGATCGTGATCACGCCCCAGTCCACAAGATCGTACACACAAGATAGTCAAAGGAACAGAGGGAACATATTCGGCTTGTTGTCGAACACTTGAATCAAAGGAGCAATAAGTTATTACTGAGTCACTGCACGTTGACTACATATTATAGTGTTTGTAAAGATCTTTCTTGTTACACTGGTCGAGAAGATCAGATAGCGACCGTACGTGAGCTGTGGCCCATATCTACAGAACCTCGACCATATTAGTTGGTAAAATTGTCTTCGTTTCTTTGGTGAGTGATCGTGTATTTCCAGATGTAATAACTGAAATGTGTTCAGTGTCTCCAGCAGGACCCGGCTGTACTCTCTTATTGCTGGGACCTCTATCAATCTGCCTACACGAATATCAATAAGACCCGTTTCAACTTCTCTACAAACTTTAAGAGCGTTCGGTCGAGGAGTTCAGGTACGAAAAAGTATGTTAAGTGAGAATAAATTAACACGAGGCCAGTCAGTGTGTCAAAACAAGGTCGGCCCACATCAACTGGCAATATAATCACATAAGGCGGATCATGACGATAACACATTTGTGCTTATTGTTTCATCAAAGTACTTAGGCAACATGTTAAATCTATTGTTTGTGTGAAAGTAAAAGGAGAAGCTGTACAGGTTGATCCACAGTTCCTGTTTCAACATCTAACAAAAGCATCAGGGAGAGTGTAAGGCAGGTGAGTAGTGTAACCACCCACTGTACTCTCAAGGGTCTGGCCTAAGAAACACCTTATGGACTATGAGCTGTACACTGCTGCATCACATTAACCACTAGGAGTTGTAAACAAACACTCAAAAAGTGCCTTTATGGAGGAGACCGATGAATTTCAAAATGAACACTGTGACTCCTGTTGTCTCGGTAGGGTCGTCAAAATCCTTTGTCTGTTGTGTCATATCGTCTAACACAAAATCGTAAACATACTTTTTGGAGCGTATCTACATCTTACAGCATGATGACACTAAATGGCCGCCTTAAAATGTTATTCTCAAAGACTTAATTATCCAATGAAAAAATTCACCCACTAAAATTTATGATCACGTTGAAGATAAACTCATTAAAGTTTTATACTGTACTATAATGGAAATTAAAGTTCACTCACTCGCACTCTTGGGCAGAAATTATAATTTAAGTTCTCATTTTAGAACAGTCTTGGCTGTTTTTAGGTCCTGCTATGGTTACTGTCTGAGTCATAATCAACCTCACTTGGCATCTTCTATTTCATTTTGGCGCATTTCATGTTGGTGTATTTCATGTTGGTGTATTTCATGTTGGTGTATTTCATGTTGGTGATCACCTGCCACCCACCAGAGACTTGGGAAGGTTAGAAATAGTGTCATCTCTGTGTTTTATGACGTCTTCGAGGTTTATATCTTCACCTCACCTCCTGAACCACATCCTCAAGACGGACCATTTCTTACCCCTGGTCGTCTTCTTAGCTAATCAGGCTTATTTAATTCTTCTCTCACAGCGCTGCGCCCCCTGGCGAGAAACTCTCCCTCATTTCTTGTAACTTTTAGAGAAGGAAAGTTTATTCTCAACTGGTTGTACAGATGAAGCGTCACAACTTCTCGATATCTTTGCTTTGTGATTATAATACCAACGTGTCTGAGTCGTGTATTTGTTTATAAACTTAATGGAATAATATTTACCCAAGTTTAAGAGGCACTAAAGACATTATAAGGGCTGGATATTTCAAATTATCTGCATCTCTTGAATCACTTGAATCAGGAGTGAGAAAATGAAATTAAAACAAAAAAGAATTGTAAGTGAATGAAATATCGAAATCCTTGAAAAAACTAAATTTCTTAAAACAGTAATGGACTAAGACAGCAGTGGAAGGTAAGGAGATTGGTGGAAAAGAAAGGAGAAGACCGAAGGAGGAAGGTAAAAGGAGGGAAGATGGAGGGGTAAAATAAAGGGGAAAGGAAGATGAAGGGGGAAGAAATGAATGGGGGAGATGGAAGGGAGGAAGAAGGGAGGGAAGATGAAGGGGTAAGATGGAGGAGAAAGACGATGGGGAGAAGAAGATGAAGGAGAAGATGAAAGGTGGAAGATGAAAGGCAGGAAGCGACAGTGCAAAATAGATCGGCAAGAGACACAGTTGTACCAGAGGTGGTAAAAATATACACCAGGAAGGAATCAGGTGTGGCAATGTAATACACTCTCTCTCTCTCTCTCTCTCTCTCTCTCTCTCTCTCTCTCTCTCTCCATATTATGTTGCTCAGATTTCTCTCTCTTTTTCTAAAAATACAAAACTCAACTCAATAAAGGCAACACATGTACTGTACTATGACTGCCAGTGTATTATAGCATCAACATTATTATATAAGAGTATATATTATACTTAAGCCCCCCCCCCCCAGGTATCGCCGGGATGGTTAATCTTCAGGTGGGATACGCTGGGCGGCGAGGGGAGTGACAATCTACCTGTGTCATTAAGGTCTCTGTTACCTTTTCCTGGGGCGACACTTCAGGTGAGTTATTATATAAAAAAGAGACTCACTTTATACAATACATGAAAAAATAACACCACCATTTAACTTACATAAATTAACACACAATACAGTACTGAATGCCTAACTAGCTTAGCTCCCCCCACCCCAGCCTCCCTTGAGCGAGCAGGAGCGTGCTGTGTATGGCCACCACCCCAACCAATCACCTCGACTCAGCTAGGTGGACAGCCCACCTGCTATTACTCCCTACTACTTTACTTCCCGTTTCTATTCTTTCCTTCTCTCTTTCCTCTCCTCTCTCATGGCAAAGTCATTTCCCACTTTACTTCATCATCGTTACTCAGTAAGACAGCAGTAGACCACGACGCTTAACACTGTACCTGCCTGACTCTGGTGTTACCTGTACTGTGTTAATTGGCTTGAAGAACATACAACTCTAAAACGTGATATGAATTGTTAATTTTCATAGGAAGATGAACTAGACAAAAAACGACCTTTATAACTAAATGTCAGACCAAATACTGTCAAGAGGTGTGAACAGCTTCCATATGGAGAGGAGAGGATCTTTAATTGAAGTCTAATGTGTCACTTCACGCAATAACTCTGTGGGGTGGACACATCGACAACACAAGAGTGACCGACATATAAACACTTCCGAGACAACGATAACTAATGACTTTTTTTGTTTGTCCTTTCAGAACAAAGTTCACTCCTGGGATTATCTCTCATAAACGAAGCATCACCAAGCACAAGCACCACACACCTGTATAGGCCTTCAGTATCGTCAACCAGCAACTGTCTATATGATAATAGTCCAGACAAAACCTTGCTTTTACTTTAACCCGGAAATAAACATCGACAGGTTTATTATAAATAATTATGACGACAGTAAGTTTTCAAGGTTCAAGTGTCCTTATTTCCTGCCAATGGTTCCAGGAAAACCTTAAAACTTACAATTAATAAATAATTAAAGATTTTTGTTTCTTGTATCTATATATATAAAACAAAGAAGTATGTATTTTTGTTTGTGTGTATGTGTTTGTGTGTCCGCACGAGAATCTCGGAAACTACTATACCGATCTGTAGTGATGATGGATGGTGTTATATGTAGTGATGATGGATGGTGTTATATGTAGTGATGATGGATGATGTTATATGTAGTGATGATGGATGGTGTTATATGTAGTGATGATGGATGATGTTATATGTAGTGATGATGGATGGTGTTATATGTAGTGATGATGGATGATGTTATATGTAGTGATGATGGATGGTGTTATATGTAGTGATGATGGATGATGTTATATGTAGTGATGATGGATGATGTTATATGTAGTGATGATGGGTGGTGTTATATGTAGTGATGATGGATGATGTTATATGTAGTGATGATGGGTGGTGTTATATGTAGTGATGATCTATCTTCTATCGATATAAAACAAAGAAGTATGTCTGTTTGTGTGTGTGTGTGTGTGTTTGCTTGTGTGTCCGCACGAGAATCTCGAAAACTACTCTACCGATCTGTAGTGATGATGGATGATGTTATATGTAGTGATGATAGATGGTGTTATATGTAGTGATGATGGATGGTGTTATATGTAGTGATGATGGATGATGTTATATGTGTTATAAGTGTTTAAATAACATGGTAGATATTACTGAGCCTTCATCAGGGTTGGTGCCTCCCTCCAGGTTCCCAGAGGTACAACTATTGGTGACATTTTCTTATTCGATGGCAGCAGTTGAGTTAGATTCATTGGTTGGGAGGTACAGACAGAGTGTAAGTAGCTGTGGAAGTTTCGCGCTCCCTGATGTCGCCCAAATTGTCATAATTGAAGGTAACTGACTTGGCAACGGTAGTGCGTACGTTGGTCTTCTTAAGGATAGAGGCGGGTTGTTGGTCGGCAACATTGGATAGAACAATGAACTCAGCAGCTTGGCGGTCAAGGTTGTTCAAGGTACCATGGGCACTGTAGTAGTTAACTTCCAGCTTGTTAGTTGATTTTCGGCTGCGGCCAATGCTGTCACCATCCAATCGTCCAACAGCCTTATCACAGGAGGCTTCGTCAAAGTATCGGATGTATGCGAAGCCATAGTGTTCATTTTTGTTGTCTTTTGCGGGCATCACAAATAGGTCGATCTGTCCACATTCCTCAAACAATGGTCGAATCTGCTTAGGGGCCACACCAGGGTAGATGTTTGTTGCAACCACCACAAAGCTGGTGTCGAAGTCTACAACGAAATCCTTGCAAGCCTTCACCTCCACCTCAGACACCTTCGATACAGTGCGTCGGAACACCATTGTGATGTACTGACACTAACAGCTCTCTCACTGAGGTCAAATCAAAATTTGACCATACAGAAAGAATTACGGTTTAATAAGGTTGGAATTTAAAGAAATTGACAACAAAATGAAGCTCTGTTTATCACTATAGTGTTGAGGACTGGTGTTTGTAGAGATGATGGATGGTGTTATAATATGTAGTGATGATGGATGGTGTTATATGTAGTGATGAAGGATGGCGTTATATGTAGTAATGATGGATGGTGTTATATGTAGTGATGATAGGAGGGTAATATATGTAGTGATGATGGATGGTGTTATATATAGTGATGATGCATGATGATATATGTAGTGATGATGGTTGGTGTTATATGTAGTGATGCTGGATGGTGTTATATGTAGTGATGATGGATAGAGTTATATGTAGTGATGATGGATGATGTTATATGTAGTGATGATGGGTGGTGTTATATGTAGTGATGTTGGATGGTGTTATATGTAGTGATGATGGATGATATTATATGTAGTGATGATAGGATGGTTCTATATGTAGTGATGGATGGTGTTATATGTAGTGATGATGGATGATGTTATATGTAGTGATGATAGGATGGTTTTATATGTAGTGATGATGGATGGTGTTATATGTAGTGATGATGCATGATGTTATATGTAGTGATGATGGTTGGTGTTATATGTAGTGATGCTGGATGGTGTTATATGTAGTGATGATGGATAGAGTTATATGTAGTGATGGATGATGTAATATGTAGTGATGATGGGTGGTGTTATATGTAGTGATGTTGGATGGTGTTATATGTAGTGATGATGGATGATATTATATGTAGTGATGATAGGTTGGTTTTATATGTAGTGTTGATGGATGGTGTTATATGTAGTGATGATGCATGATGTTATATGTAGTGATGATGGGTGGTGTTATATGTAGTGATGCTGGATGGTGTCATATGTAGTGATGATGGATGGAGTTATATGTAGTGATGATGAATGATATTATATGTAGTGATGATGGTTGGTGTTATATGTAGTGATGTTGGATGGTGTTATATGTCGTGATGGATGGTTCTATATGTAGTGATGGTGGATGGTGTTATATGTAGTGATGATGGATCGTGTTATATGTAGTGATGATGGATAGTGTTATATGTAGTGATGATGATGGATGGTGTTATAAGTAGTGATGATGGATGTTGTTATATGTAGTGATGAAGGATGGTGTTAGTGAAGATTGTGAAGTGAGATGTAGTGAAGATTGTGAAGTGAGGTGTAGTGAAGATTGTGAAGTGAGATGTAGTGAAGATTGTGAAGTGAGATGTGGTGAAGATTGTTAAGTGAGATGTAGTGAAGATTGTGAAGTGAGATGTAGTGAAGATTGTGAAGTGAGATGTAGTGAAGATTGTGAAGTGACATGTAGTGAAGATTGTGAAGTGAGATGTAGTGAAGATTGTGAAGTGAGATATGTAAAGATTGTGAAGTGAGATGTAGTGAAGATTGTGAAGTGAGATGTAGTGAAGATTGTGAAGTGAGATGTAGTGAAGATTGTGAAGTGAGATGTAGTGAAGATTGTGAAGTGAGATGTAGTGAAGATTGTGAAGTGAGATGTAGTGAAGATGTGAAGTGAAGATTATGAAGTGAGATGTCGTGAAGATTGTGAAGTGAGATGTAGTGAAGATTGTGAAGTGAGATGTAGTGAAGATTGTGAAGTGAGATGTAGTGAAGATTGTGAAGTGGGATGTGTGAAGATTGTGAAGTGAGATGTAGTGAAGATTGTGAAGTGAGATTTGGTGAAGATTGTGAAGTGAGATGTGGTGAAGATTGTGAAGTGAGATATGTGAAGATTGTGAAGTGAGATGTAGTGAAAATGTGAAATGAGATGTAGTGAAGATTGTGAAGTGAGATGTAGTGAAGGTTGTGAAGTGAGATGTAGTGAAGATTGTGTAGTGAGATGTAGTGAAGATTGTGAAGTGAGATGTAGTGAAGATTGTGAAGTGAGATGTGGTGAAGATTGTGAAGTGAGATGTGGTAAAGATTGTGAAGTGAGATGTGGTAAAGATTGTGAAGTGAGATGTAGTGAAGATTGTGAAGTGAGATGTAGTGAAGATTGTGAAGTGAGATGTAGTGAAGATTGTGAAGTGAGATGTAGTGAAGATTGTGAAGTGAGATGTAGTGAAGATTGTGAAGTGAGATGTGGTGAAGATTGTGAAGTGAGATGTAGTGAAGATTGTAAAGTAAGAAGTGGTAAAGATTGTGAAGTAAGATGTGGTAAAGATTGTGAAGTGAGATGTAGTGAAGATTGTGAAGTGAGATGTAGTGAAGATTGTGAAGTGAGATGTAGTGAAGATTGTGAAGTGAGATGTAGCGAAGATTGTGAAGTGAGATGTAGTGAAGATTGTGGAGTGAGATGTAGTGAAGATTGTGAAGTGAGATGTAGTGAAGATTGTGAAGTAAGATTATAAAGTAAACTGTAGTAATTGAGGTTAAACGAACGCGGTTATTCTGTAGTGTATCCGTGTCTTGTTAACGTGGAACCAACATGGCGGTGGTTCTCAATATAGATACGTTATTTTGCCGGGAATTTCTGTCAAAACGAAATATGAATCAACCATATTTAGCCTAAATTAACCTAGCGGCTTTATTATATATTCTAAGGTGTTTAAGTTGGATAGACCAGATCAGGTTAGGTAAAGTCAGGTTGGGTTAGGTTAGGTTAGTTTTGTTAATTTTGCCAGTTAGAGGCTAGTTTATTGTGCCCCCCATACTCATCCTGTGAGCGGTAGTGCAAAGAGATTACAAAGTGGTGTTAGATGAGGTAGGTGGTTAAGTTAAGTTTCAATAGGTTAGGTTAGATTACGTCAGGTTGGATTAAGTTAAGTTAGGTTAGGTAGGTAATAAGTAGATAGGTTACGGTCGGTAGGTGGGAAAGTTAGGTTTGATTAGGTTAGCTTATGTCAGACGGGGAGGTTAGGTTCGATTATGTCAGGTTAGGTTCGATTATGTCAGGTTAGGTTCGATTATGTCAGGTTAGGTTAGATTACGTCAGGTTAGGTTAGATTATGTCAGGTTAGGTTAGATTATGTCAGGTTAGGTTAGATTATGTCAGGTTAGGTTAGATTATGTCAGGTTAGGTTAGATTATGTCAGGTTAGGTTAGATTATGTCAGGTTAGGTTAGATTACGTCAGGTTAGGTTAGATTATGTCAGGTTAGGTTAGATTATGTCAGGTTAGGTTAGATTATATCAGGTTAGGTTAGATAATGTCAGGTTAGGTTAGATTATGTCAGGTTTGGTTAGATTATGTCAGGTTAGGTAAGTAGGTGGAGGTGGGTAAAAAAGGTTAGGTTAGGTCGGCAGGTTTTAGTGTAGGAGCTTAAGTAATCCCGTAAAAATTTCATGTTAATTTTTGACACCATACATCGTAATAATCCTTATAAACTATGTTAAGGAACTGTGGTGTAATTTTTTCTGAACGGTTTATTATAAGTTTTATGCCATTAAAGAAGTTTTATCAAAGAGCGGCGTAATGAACCACAGACGTATTACCATTAACTCCTAAGTAACTTAAAACATGACTTATAACCTATGAACATGTAGTATTATATCATTACAATTTAACGTAGTATATTATGAATGCTGTTATAATATCTTAAGTGTGTTACAAACATGGCTGCTCATATATGCCATCCTGTCTCTGGCAAAGAAGAGATTGCAGTAAGTAAAATTAATTGCTAAAGACAAATACTGGAAATTAAACATATACTTATTACCATTATCTGAAAAGCTTAGAACCACCGGAAGGTTTCTAAGTCCCGGAATCATTTTTGTCATTCTTCGCTGCACCGACTCTAGTGAATTTATATCCATTCTATAATAGGGGCACTAGAACTGAACCGCATAATCGAGGTGCGGCCTGATTTGTTAAAGGGAAGATCTGGTGGACGGGGATAATTGTCTGGTTGTGATGGACACGGCTCACCTAACCTAACCCAATCTAACCTAACCCAACCCAACCTAACCCAACCCAACCTAACCTAACCCCTATATATGTGTGAGATAAGGTTCTGATTCAAGAACAAGATGCACAAGTTCGAATCCAAATTGAGCTGTAGGGTTTGTTGACTAATTCGGGGCTTCACATTCATAAAACTCTCAAATGGGATACGACTAAACCCGAAGCCCCATCTTCCGTCGGTCGGTCGTTGGTGTCAGGTCAAAGTTCAGTTTGTAGTTCACCTCCTGTGATATGTGTCATTTATCGAAACGAAACATGAGGTTAACGTGAAAACAAAACCTCGAAGCAACACGTATAAACAGGGTCGAGTTTTCATCGGATTTTACGTCATGAAATTTTCCATCTTGAGAGAGAGAGAGAGAGAGAGAGAGAGAGAGAGAGAGAGAGAGAGAGAGAGAGAGAGAGAGAGAGAGAGATTGATTGATTGATTCCGATGCTGAAATTAACACTAAATTTTTATACTGTAATTGAGATAATTGCAGGTAAGGTTGGCGTATGGAATTATTGAAGGACGATCACAGAAATGTTTTACCTGTTTCCTGTGATGTAAGTTCAAAATGGTGTTAATTGTCATGGGTTTATACGTCCAAAATGTTATTCATATCGTAGGCTTTTACATCCAAATATGCCATCCAAGTCCATATGTCCATTCATCCAGTTAGCTGTTTATCCATCCACCGATTCACCCACCTACCCATCTCTCATCCTATTCAGTCACCCATCTACCCATCTATCCTCCCATTCAGTCTCCCATCCATCCATCCATCCATCCATCCATCCATCCTTCCATCCATCACACGAGGAATAGAATGACCCACTTATAATTTTTCTCTTTCCTGCTGCACTAAGGATCAACCACCCAGAGTGGTATGGCTACCCTGAGTAAGTACACTCTGTATTCCTCCTTTACTCTATTGTGGGTGTAGGTGGTGGGTAGTGTGTGTTTGTGGGTGTAGAACGTGGATAGTAGGTTTGTTTGTGGGTGTAGGGCATGGATAGTAAGTTTGTTTGTGGGTGTAGGGCGTGGATAGTAGGTTTGTTTGTGGGTGTGGGGCGTGGATAGTAGGTTTGTTTGTGGGTGTGGGGCGTGGATAGTAGGTTTGTTTGTGGGTGTGGGGCGTGGATAGTCGGTTTGTTTGTGGGTGTGGGGCGTGGATAGTAGGTTTGTTTGTGGGTGTAGGGCGTGGATAGTAGGTTTGTTTGTGGGTGTAGGGCGTGGATAGTAGGTTTGTTTGTGGGTGTAGGGCGTGGATAGTAGGTATGTTTGTGGGTGTAGGGCATGGGTAGTAGGTTTGTTTGTGGGTGTAGGGCGTGGATAGTAGGTTTGTTTGTGGGTGTGGGGCATGGATAGTAGGTTTGTATGTGGGTGTAGGGCGTGGATAGTAGGTTTGTTTGTGGGTGTGGGGCGTGGATAGTAGGTTTGTTTTGGGTGTGGGGCGTGGATAGTAGGTTTGTTTGTGGGTGTGGGGCGTGGATAGTAGGTGTGTTTGTGGGTGTAGAACGTGGATAGTAGGTATGTTTGTGGGTGTAGAGCGTGGATAGTAGGCATGTTTGTGGGTGTAGGGCGTGGATAGTAGGTATGTTTGTGGGTATAGGGAGTGGATAGTAGGTTTGTTTGTGGGTGTTTGAGAGTGGATAGTAGGTATGTTTGTGGGTGTAGATACATACATTGTTAAGAGGAATAAATCAAAATGGGAAGAAGATTAAGATAAATATACTGATGATTAATGGTACAGGTGAGTTAATAAAATTGATATAAATAGATAAATACAGTAGATAGATAGATAGATAGATAGATACAGTAGATAGATAGATAGATAGATAGATACAGTAGATAGATAGATAGATAGATGTATGATTTTGTATACCGCAAGAGTAACTAAATATTCCTGTACCTGTATTTTCTTTCAGTTACAAAATACACAGGATTATAAATATGAGTATGCACATTGCACATCAGGTGTTACAGTCAGTGGTAATATTTTGTAATACTCTTAAGTGATGAGGTAACAGAGGAAATAGACGGATACTAACGGAGAGTTTTTGTAGAATTAGACAGACATTCAGACAGTAAAACTTCTTCCGACAATACAAATTTTGACGGTGGAATTTATACACGAGAGTGTATGGATAATTATGATGAGCTGAATTATGATATCTACGTCTGATAATCCGTTGTTTAGAATGGATTATTATTATTTTTGTTGAGTTATTTAACAGTTCGAGAAAAGGTTTATTATGGTACTATGTCCTATTATCACACAAGGTCATAATTGAAGTAAAATAACCAATTATACTGTATTATTTTAGACAATACATAAGAACATAAGAACATAAGAATGGAGGAAACTGCAGCGGGCCTATTGGCCCATACTGGGCAGTCCCGTTTACACCCAACCCCTATTGCTCATATGAGCATCCAACCTATGTTTGAAGCAATTCAGCGTATTCGAGTTAATGATGATATTTGGTAACTTGTTTCATTCATCCACTACTCTGTTTCCAAACCAGTGTTTACCTATTTCACGCCTAAATCTAAATTTGTCTAATTTAAAACCATTGTTACGAGTTCGCTCCTGGTTGGATAGTTTGAGTACCTTTGTAATGTCACCTTTGTTTAGCCCTGCCTTCCACTTATACACCTCTATCAGGTCGCCCCTCGCTCTACGTCTCTCAAGGGAGTGCAAATTAAGAAGCTTTAACCTGTCTCTATACTCAAGGTTCCTAATGCCCGGGATTAGTCTTGTCATTCTCCTCTGAATTCTTTCCAAGGATTCTATATCCATTCTGTAATACGGTGACCAGAACTGAACTGCGTAATCCAGGTGTGGTCTCACAAGAGCAAGATACAGTTTTAGGATGGCCTCGCTAGTCTTGTAACTAACACTCCTTTGTATGAACCCAAGTACTTTATTAGCCTTGTTACGAGCAAAAACACATTGTTTACTTGGCTTAAGGTTCCTACTTATCATTACTCCTAAATCTCTCTCGCAGTCGGATTTCTCTATGGCATCGTTGTTCATCTGGTATCTGGTTTCCCTGTTTACATCTCCTATACTGAGTACTTTACATTTGTAGACGTTGAATTTCATCTGCCATTTTTCAGACCATTCGAAAAATTTGTTTAGATCTTCCTGTAGTTTTGCCGAGTCCTCGTCAGATTTGATAACACGTCCTATTTTAGTGTCATCAGCAAATTTACTTATGTTGCTGTCAATGCCGATATCTATGTCGTTTATGTATATAATAAATAATAGTGGTCCAAGTACTGAGCCTTGGGGAACTCCACTTGTGACGTTGCTCCAATGGGACTTAGTGCCGTTAATGCTCACTCGCTGTTTCCTGTCCTGTAACCACGCCCTAATCCATTTAAGGATGTCACCTTTGATGCCATGAACTTCTACCTTTCTAATTAGTCTTTCGTGGGGGACTCTGTCGAAGGCATTGCTAAAGTCGAGATAAACCACATCATAATTGTGCCCCTCGTCCACCGATTCGAAAACTGATGAAAAGAATGTTAATAGATTAGTTAGGCAAGAACGTCCGCTTGTGAAGCCATGCTGGGAATCATTGATCAATCGGTGCTTCTCCAGGTGATTTCGAATAGAGTTTGAAATGATTGCTTCCAGTAATTTGCCACTATTGATGTTAGACTGATTGGGCGGTAGTTAGAGGATAGTGATCTATCCCCCTTCTTGAAAATCGGTATTACATTCGCTATCCTCCAGGATTCTGGTACTACACCTGTTTTTAATGACATGTTAAACAACTTTGCTAAGGGCATACTAAAGCTCTTCCTTACATTCCTTTAATACTCTGGCAAATATCTCATCGGGACCAGGTGACTTATTAGGCTTTAGTTTGTCTATTTGCTTACTAACATCGTTACTAGTCACTACTATCTCACTTAATTTGTTTTCTTCACTATCTCTGAATAGAGTCGGTGCCTCGGGTATTCCCTGGACATGCTGGATAATATACCATCTACTTAAGGAGGTGATGTAGGTAAGGTAGATTGATATTTTAACATTAATTTACTCAGTTTTTTCTTAGTATCGGAGGTTTTTTTTTTTATTCTGACAATTTATAATGCAAGCAGCGTTCACATGTCAACCGCCCTCAAGTGTATAAGGAGTTTGGACTGTAACTGTACCGTCAATAAGTGGCTGTAACTGCACCGTCAATAAGTGGCTGTAACTGTACCGTCAATAAGTGGCTGTAACTGCACCGTCAATAAGTGGCTGTAACTGTACCGTCAATAAGTGGCTGTAACTGCACCGTCAATAAGTGGCTGTAACTGTACCGTCAATAAGTGGCTCTGTATTCTGAACACGGGGGATCTCTACAGTGTAACCTACGAGCATAACTGTGGTGAAAGAACTGCTTCCCCGCATTATGTTGAGGAAGATTCGTATACAAACTTTTTGCCGTGACTTCGTAATAAAAAAAATCTTAGGGAAAATATATTGAATTTATTTTTAATGTTTATTTATTTATTGTTGTCGTTGGTGTTTTTTTTTTTTTACCGGGATGTGTGTTATATTCACGAAAATGGAGTCAAGACAAATGTTGGACACGTTGATGTGAAGTAACACAGTAAATGATGTTGTTTGTGTTGCTGTGTTATTTATTTATTGTGTTTCTTATTCTTTTCTGTTTATTTTGTTTTATTTAGTTTTATTGTAGTAATTGTTATTCTTTTTTTTATTCTTACTTACTTTCATTTTACTGTTTATTCGTTTTCTTATTTTCATTTTATTGTTCAATAATTTTCCATTCATTCTTATTTATTTATCGCGTTGGTGTATTTCATTTATTTGCTATTCTCTTAGGTATTTCACATTTGCATTAATTAATCTTCAAATCATTGGTTGCTATTTTTATCATACTAGTTTAATGTTCACCTCAGCAGTCAACTGGCTTATGTCTAAACAATGTCTACCACTGTTTTAGCCAGACTTAGTTATGAGACTTGTAATTCAGTATCCATTACGTACCGTTTATCAGTGTAATTTGTGGTAATGGACTGCCCAATGTAATTATATATATTGTCTTACTGAAAAAAATGCGGTGTAACCAAGATTAAGTTTTATAGAGTTTGTATTTAAGGATTATTCTCCTATACTTCTCTTAGATTCTGAATATATATTTGTTTTATTATTTCAGTGTATTGTAATGTGTAGTTAGTTACACTATAGATATATAATAATTGCTTTAAGTTTGGTTGGGAGTGTGGAAGGTGTTGTGGTGTGTGATGTACAGGTGTGTACAGGTGGTGGTTACACCTGACTTCGAGGCAGGTGTGTATAGGTGCCAGATACACCTATGGTTACAACACAGGTGTATCCGGCAGCAGTAGTAACAAAGGGGCTATATGGGCTCCGGCGGCCATGTCGTGACACCGGCCGGCAGAATCCCCGGGTGAAAAAGGGAAACAAGATGGCCGCCCCCCATTCAATATGTAAACAACTCGACCTGAAATGTTGTTTATTGGACATTTTTCTCATTAGGGAGTCGAACCCTTGTTTTGAGTTGGTGTTCAACTACCGTGGCTGACGGCCATCACCTGTGATTCAACTGGTAGAATTAAGTGTAATAATAATAATAATAATAATAATAATAATAATTAACGGTTTATTGAAAGAGCTTGGCAGCCAGAAGGCTGAAAATATACAGTTACATATTTGGGGAATGGGTTTCGAATTACAAATAATATATACAAGTAACATAAGTGATACAAATAAGATATATAATAACTAGATGGGGAAAAGCTCAAACTACAGTGCATTTCAACATAGTGACAGTGCAAGAAGTAGTATTTACTGGGAGTGAATACACTGGTTTATTACAAGATATTGATAATTTTTACAATGGTTGGGACTGGGCTGTTCTTATAGCGATCAGTTCGTGCACTTATGGGCTGGATGCGGTTGTGGTGTCAAACAGCAATTCTCGGGCTAGGGATCTCAGGTGGTAGTAGGAGCCGGTGTCGAGGATGGTGTAGAAGCTTCTTAGCAAATTTGCAGATGTGGTCGTGGTGATAGTCAGTGAGAGTCGAAAGGGTCAGTGTGTTGAGCGCTTCTTGATATGTGAGTAGGAAGGGGAGAGAATAATCTTGCATGCCCTCTTTTGCACTTTTACTAGGTGGGCATCTTATCAAATGAACCCCTGTCCTAATGGGCCCTAGTCCTAATGGGCCCCAGTCCTATTGGGTCCCAGTTTTAATGGGCCCCAATTCTAATTGGTCACATTTCCAATGGTTCTCAGTCCTAATGAGCCTCAGTCCAAAGATACCACAGGCCTAATGGTTCCAGTCTTAATAGACCTCAGTCTTAATGAGTCCCAATCCTGACGGCTCTCAATACTAATGGGCCTCAGTCCTAATAGTTTAAGGTTGGGACCCATTAAGACTGGCTTCTATTTACCTTACAAGCACTGTGTTCTACCGTGTCATCCCGTGTGTGTGTGATTTCCCGTGTCAGGTGGTATAATACGCAGGTGAGTGGCTGCCAGGTAGGGTGGGTGAGGGTGGGCACCTTGATGCAGGGGAAGGTGAGTTCCTGATGCTGATTCACACCAGTGTCATGATGAGGTAATCTTATCACCTTATTAGTGTACGATGAGTGGGTGGGCGTGGTGTGGAGGGGTGGGGGCGCGTAAGGGGTAGGCAGCAAGGGGCGTGGTGTATGGTGGGGGGAGGGTAAGGGGCGTGTAGGGGTAGCTAAGTGGGCGTGTTGAGTTGGGCAAGAGGGAGGCGTGGTGGGTGTAGGGGCGTGTATAGGAGGCGGGAAGTGGTGATGGCGCGCGCCACTAATCACTCTGACCTTACTGAACACAACCCATTATACAGCATAATTAGTGTTGCTTCCATCAGCCTCACACAGTCAAACACACTATTTACATTTTCTCTTCACATATATTTTATTTTATTCGTTTCAAGTGGGACTCGAATTTCAGCCTTGGAGTCGAAGAGGAATTTTTTTAGGAGAAGTTGAAAAGAAATCGTGTTTAGTTGAAGACGAATGTGTTCTTATATAAAAGTGAAGGAATTAACCAGACGTGTTTGATTGTTTGGGAGTCTCTATCTCTCACACTCGAGTCCAAGATGTCCCCCTTGAGGACGGTGTTCGTGTAGCGTCGTCAAACTCGCTCTTGGTTTTTATTCAGCAGGAAGAGCTACACCCGCCACCTGGTGTTGGCCGTGTCTTGTCCACACGCCACCCCCCACCTCCATATTGTACCATTTTGTCCTTTATTAACGGTGGTGTTACTACAGGCAGCGTGGTGTGGGGGGAGGGCCGCTGCTTCACATTGTTCAGTCTTTGACGTGTAACACAAAACGTGAGATGTTGTGGTCCTTCACTACCTCACAACACACACACATCTCCTAGTTACCACATGCTGTTGTTATTAAAGCTCCACCAATGAGTACGCGTCGCTGTCTCGTCCTTTGCTCCGCCGACCATTACAGTGTGTGTAGCTGTAGGACTCGCCGCCGTGTTTGTTTCATGTAGCGACACTAAACTCCCGGAAATTTGTAGGTGTTAAGCTGGAGCGTTTGAGCTGTTGTTGTCGTCACCTTGTTGATGTTTTGTAGGTCCGTGTTGGCTGAGGATTGTTGTTAGTGTTTCTTAAGGCATTAATAAACTAGTCATGAGGTTCTATATGAATTATATCCTGCTGTTCTTTTTGTTCTTGTTCTTTTTATTGTTGTTATTGTTCTTCAGTTGCATAATTCGAGTTGTGATTATCAGTAGAAGTTTGACGGGCTGGATTCTCTTATCGTTTCTTTAATTCATAAACAAGAACCGTAAACACAAGAGCAAAAAAAGACATAACCAATGAACTAAAAACAAATATATTGAAGGTTTAAATTTCTGGGATAGATTTAAATAGATCTTGGGTATATTTTCTCGTTCTTGGAGGTCAGGCCAGGCCAGGTCAGGTCATGTCATGTTAGGTGTACCGAATACGCTAGCAGAGGTGGTCAGATGCATTGGGAATACTGCAGAGTAATTGAGGTCAGGTCAGGTGGCCTCAATACCTGCTTCAAGGTGTAATAGAGGTGAAAAATAATGGGTTTCTTGATTGGATCTGGTTAAGTCAGGTCAGGTAAAGTCAGATACAG
>NW_024728612.1:0-14577 GCF_018991925.1 Homarus americanus | reverse complement strand
TGTGATTGGGAGTGTTGTAGGCGAGTGGTGGTGAGAGCTGTGACTGGGAGTGTTATAGGAGAGTGCTGTTGAGAGCTGTGACTAAGAGTATTGTAAGCGAGTGGTGGTGACAGCTGTGACTAGGAGTGTTGTAGGCGAGTGGTGGTGAGAGCTGTGACTAGGAGTGTTGTAGGCGAGTGGTGGTTAGAGCTGTGACTGGGAGTGCTGTAGGAAAGTGGTGGTGGTGAGAGCTGTGACTAAGAGTGCTGTGGGCAAGTGGTGGTCAGAGATGTGACTGGGAGAGTTGTAGGCGAATGGTGGTGAGAGATGTGACTAGGAGTGTTGTAAGAGAATGATGGTCAGAGCTGTGACTAGGAGGGCTGTAGGCGAGTGGTGGGCAGAGCTGTGACTGAGAGTTTTGTTGGCGAGTAGTGGTGAGAGTTGTGTATGGGAGTGTATTAGGCGAGTGGTGGTGAGAGCAGTGACTTGGATTGGGCAGGTGATGGTGGGCTGTGACTGGGGAGTGTGATGGAGCGGAGTGCTGGTGAGGATCTGCCTCAAAGTGTTGTGGCCCAGTGGTGGTGAGAGCTGTGACTAGGAGTGTTGTAGGGGAGTGGTGGTGAGAGCTGTGACTTGGAGGTTTGTAGGAGAGTTGTGGTGAGAGCCGTTACTGGCAGTGTTGTAGGCAAGTGGTGGTGAGAGCCGTAATTAGGAGTGTTGTATGCTTGAGGTGGTGAGAGCTGTGACTTGGAATGCTCTAGGCGAGTGGTGGTGAGAGCAGTGACTGGGATTGTTGTAGGTGAGTGGTGGTGAAAGCTCTGACTAGGAATGTTGTAGGCGAGTGGTGGTGAGAGCTGTGACTTGGAGTTTTGTAGGAGAGTTGTGGTGAGAGCCGTTACTGGCAGTGTTGTAGGCAAGTGGTGGTCAGAGCCGTAATTGGGAGTGTTGTAGGCTTGAGGTGGTGAGAGCTGTGACTTGGATTGCTGTAGGCGAGTGGTGGTCAGAGCTGTGACTGGGAGTGTTGCAGGCGAGTTGTGGTGAGAGCTGTGAGTTGGAGTGTTGTAGGCGAGTGGTGGTGTGAGCTGTGGCTAGGAGTGCTGCAGGCAAGTGGTGGTCATAGATGTGACTGGGATAGTTGTAGGCGAGTGGTGTTGAGAAATGTGACTAGGAGTGTTGTAAGAGAGTGGTGGTCAGAGCTGTGACTAGGAGTGCGGTAGGCTAGTGGTGGTCAGAGCTGTGACTGAGGGTGTTGTTGACGAGTATTGGTCAGAGATGTGACTGTGAGAGTTGTAGGCGAGTGGTGATGAGAGGTGTGACTGGGAGTGTTATAAGCGAGTGGTGGTGAGAGCTGTGACTGGGAGTGTTGTAGGCGAGTGTTGGTGAGAGCTGTGACTAAAGGTGTTGTAGGCGAGTGGTGGTGGGAGCTGTTTTTAGGAGTGTTGTAGGCGAATGGTGGTGAGAGCTGCGACTGGGAGTGTGGTAGGCGAGAGGTGGTGAGAGGTGTGACTAGGAGTTTTGTAGGCGAGTGGTGGTGAGAGCCGTTACTGGCAGTGCTGTAGGCGAGTGGTGGTGAGAGCCCTGACTGGTAGTGCTGTAGGCGAGTGGTGGTGAGAGCTGTGATTGGGAGTGTTGTAGGCGAGTGGTGGTGAGAGCTGTGACTGGGAGTGTTATAGGAGAGTGCTGTTGAGAGCTGTGACTAAGAGTATTGTAAGCGAGTGGTGGTGACAGCTGTGACTAGGAGTGTTGTAGGCGAGTGGTGGTGAGAGCTGTGACTAGGAGTGTTGTAGGCGAGTGGTGGTTAGAGCTGTGACTGGGAGTGCTGTAGGAAAGTGGTGGTGAGAGCTGTGACTAAGAGTGCTGTGGGCAAGTGGTGGTCAGAGATGTGACTGGGAGAGTTGTAGGCGAATGGTGGTGAGAGATGTGACTAGGAGTGTTGTAAGAGAGTGGTGGTCAGAGCTGTGACTAGGAGGGCTGTAGGCAAGTGGTGGGCATAGCTGTGACTGAGAGTTTTGTTGGCGAGTAGTGGTGAGAGTTGTGTATGGGAGTGTATTAGGCGAGTGGTGGTGAGAGCAGTGACTTGGATTGTTGTAGGCGAGTGATGGTGAGAGCTGTGACTGGGAGTGTTGTAGGCGAGTTGTGGTGAGGCTGTGACTGGGAGTGCTGTAGGCGAGTGGTGGTCAGAGATGTGACTGGGAGAGTTGGTGGCGAGTGGTGGTCAGAGATGTGACTGGGAGAGTTGTAGGCGAATGGTGGTGAGAGATGTGACTAGGAGTGTTGTAAGAGAGTGGTGGTCAGAGCTGTGACTGGGAGTTTTGTAGGCAAGTGGTGGTGAGAGCCGTTACTGGCAGTGCTGCAGGCGAGTGGTAGAAAGCCCTGACTGGTAGTGCTGTAGGCGAGTGGTGGTCAGAGATGTGACTGGGAGAGTTGTAGGCGAGTGGTGGTGAGAGCTGTGACTGGGAGTGCTGTAGGCGAGTGGTGGTGAGAGCTGTGACTAGGAGTGTTGTAGGCGAGTGGTGGTAAGAACTGTGACTAAGAGTGTTGTAGGCGAGTGGTGGTAAGAGCAACGACTGGGATTGTTGTAGGCGAGTGGTGGTGAGAGCTCTGACTAGGAGTGTTGAAGGCGAGTGGTGGTGAGACTTGTGACTGGGAGTGTTGTAGGCGAGAGGTGGTGAGAGCTGTGACTGGGAGTAAGTGAAAGCGAGTGGTGAGAGCGGTATTTGGGAGGTTAGGCGAGTGGAAGTGAGAAAGGTGATTGGGATTACAGAAGGTGAGAAAGGAGACTGGGAGTGTTGTAGGCGAGTGGTGGTGAGAGCTGTGACTGGGAGTGTTGTAGGCGAGTGGTGGTGAGAGCTGTGACTGGGAGTGTTGTAGGCGAGTGGTGGTTAGAGCTGTGATTGTGAGTGCTGTAGGCAAGTGGTGGTGAGAGCTGTGACTAGGAGTGCTGTAGGTGAGTGGTGGTCAGAGCTGTGACTGAGAGTTTTGTTGTCGAGTAGTGGTGAGAGCTGTGACTGTGAGTGTTGTAGGCGAGTGGTGGTTAGAGCTGTGATTGTGAGTGCTGTAGGCGAGTGGTGGTCAGAGATGTGACTGGGAGAGTTGTAGGAGAGTGCTGTTGAGAGCTGTGACTAAGAGTGTTTTATGCGAGTGGTGGTGACAGCTGTGACTAGGAGTGTAGTAGGCGAGTGGTGGTCAGAGATGTGACTGGGAGAGTTGTAGGCGAGTGGTTGGTCAGAGATGTGACTGGGAGTGCTGTAGGAAAGTGGTGGTGAGAGCTGTGACTAGGAGTGTTGTAGGCGAGTCGCGGTGAGGGCTGTGACTGGGAGTGTTGTAGGCGAGTGCTGGTGAGAGCTGTGACTAAGAGTGCTGTGGGCAAGTGGTGGTCAGAGATGTGACTGGGAGAGTTGTAGGCGAATGGTGGTGAGTGATGTGACTAGGAGTGTTGTAAGAGAGTGGTGGTCAGAGCTGTGACTAGGAGGGCTGTAGGCTCGTGGTGGGCATAGCTGTGACTGAGAGTTTTGTTGGCGAGTAGTGGTGAGAGTTGTGTATGGGAGTGTATTAGGCGAGTGGTGGTGAGAGCAGTGACTTGGATTGTTGTAGGCGAGTGATGGTGAGAGCTTTGACTAAGAGTGTTGTAGGCGAGTGGTGGTGAGCGCTGTGACTGAGAGTTCTGTAAGCGAGTGGTGGTCAGAGATGTGACTGGGAGAGTTGTAGGTGAGTGGTGGAGAGAGCTGTGACTAGGAGTGCTGTTTTCGAGTGGTGGTGAGAGCTGTGACTAGGAGTGTTGTAGGCGAGTGGTGGTGAGAACTGTGACTAAGAGTGTTGTAGGTGAGTGGTAGTGAGAGCTGTGACTAGGATTGCTGTAGGAGAGTGGTGGTCAGAGCTGTGACTGAGAGTTTTGTTGGCGAGTAGTGGTGAGAGCTGTGACTGTGAGTGTTGAAGGCGATTGGTGGTGAAAGCCGTGACTGGGAGTGTTGAAAGCGAGTGGTGGTGAGAGCGGTAACTGGGAGTGTTGTAGGCGAGTGGTAGTGAGAGCTGTGATTAGGATTGTTGTAGGCCAGTGGTGGTGAGAGCTGAGACTGTGAGTGTTGTAGGCGAGTGGTGGTGAGAGCTGTGGGACTGGTGAGTGTTGTAGGCGAGTGGTGGTGAGAGCTGTGACTAGGAGTGTTGTAGGCGAGTGGTGGTGAGAGCTGTGTCTAGGAGTGTTGTAGGCGAGTGGTGGTGAGAGCTGTGACTAGGAGTGTTGTAGGCGAGTGGTGGTGAGAGCTGTTTCTAGGAGTGTTGTAGGCGAATGGTGGTGAGAGCTGTGACTGGGAGTGTTGTAGGCGAGTGGTGGTGAGAGCTGTGATTGAGAGTGTTGTAGGCGAGTGGTGGTGAACGCTGTGACTGGGAGTGTTATAGGAGAGTGCTGTTGAGAGCTGTGACTAAGAGTGTTTTATGCGAGTGGTGGTGACAGCTGTGACTAGGAGTGTAGTAGGCGGGTGGTGGTCAGAGATGTGACTAGGAGAGTTGTAGGCGAGTGGTGGTCAGAGATGTGACTGGGAGTGCTGTAGGCGAGTGGTGGTGAGAGCTGTGACTAGGAGTGTTGTAGGCGAGTGGTGGTGAGAGCTGTGACTGGGAGTGTTGTAGGCGAGTGCTGGTGAGAGCTGTGACTAAGAGTGCTGTAGGCAAGTGGTGGTCAGAGATGTGACATGGAGAGTTGTAGGCGAATGGTGGTGAGAGATGTGACTAGAAGTGTTGAAAGAGAGTGGTGGTCAGAGCTGTGACTAGGAGTGCTGTAGGCGAGTGGTGGGCAGAGCTGTGACTGAGAGTTTTGTTGGCGAGTAGTGGTGAGAGTTGTCACTGGGAGTGTATTAGGCGAGTGGTGGTGAGAGCTGTGACTGGGAGTGTTGTAGGCGAGTGCTGGTGAGAGCTGTGACTAAGAGTGTTGTAAGCCAGTGGTGGTGAGAGATGTGATTAGGAGTGTTGTAGGCGGGTGGCGGTGAGAGCTACGACTGGGAGTGTTGTAGGCGAGAGGTGGTGAGAGCTGTGACTAGGAGTGTTGTAGGCGAGTGGTGATGAGAGCTGGGACTTGGAGTTATGTAGGCGAGTTGTGGTGAGAGCCGTTACTGGCAGTGTTGTAGGCAAGTGGTGGTGAGAGCCGTAATTGGGAGTGTTGTAGGCTTGAGGTGGTGAGAGCTGTGACTTGGAATGCTGTAGGCGAGTGGTGGTAAGAGCTGTGACTCGGAGTATTGTAGGCTAGTGGCGGTGAGAGCTGTGAGTTGGAGTTTTGTAGGCGAGTGGTGGTGTGACCTGTGACTAGGAGTGCTGCAGGCAAGTGGTGGTCAGAGATGTGACTGGGATAGTTGTAGGCGAGTGGTGGTGAGAGATGTGACTGGGAGTGTTGTAAGAGAGTGGTGGTCAGAGCTGTGACTAGGAGTGTTGTGGTATTTATGGTGGTGAGGGCAACTACTGGGATTGTTGTAGTATGAGTGGTGGTGAGAGCCTGACTAGGAGTGTTGAAGGCGAGTGGTGGTGAGACTTGTGACTGGGAGTGCTGCAGGCGAGTGGTGGTGAGAGGTGTGATTGGGAGTGTTGTAGGCGAGGGTGGTGAGAGCCAGACTGGGAGTGCTATAGGAGAGTGCTGGTGAGAGCCAGACTAAGAGTGTTGTGTTTAAGTGGTGCAGAGCTGTGACTAGGGAGTGTTGTAGGCGAAGTGGTGGTGAGAAATCAAATGACTGGGAGTGTTAGAAGAGAGGTGGTAAGAGCTGTAACTAGGAGTGTTGTAGGCTGAGTGGTGGTGAGAGCTGTGACTTGGGAGTTTTGTAGGCGAGTGATGGTGAGAGCTGTTTCTAGAGGTTGTAGGCGAGTGGCAAGTGGAGCTGTACTAGGAGTTTTGTGAAGTAGGCAGGTGAGAGCCATGACTGGCAGTGCTGTAGGCGAGTGGTGGTGAGAGCTATGACTGGGGAGTGTTGTACACGTGTGGTGCAGCTTAGAGCTGTGGACTTGAATGCTGTAGGTGTGTGGTGGTGAGAGCTGTCACTGGGAGTTATGTAGGGACTGGTGGTGAGAGCTGGGTGAATGGGAGTTTTTTAGGCTTAGTGGTGGTGAGAGCTGTGACTGGGAGTGCTGTAGGCAGTGGTGGTGAGAGCTGTGACTAGAGTGTTGTAGGCGAGAGGTGGTGAGAGCTGTGACTGGGAGTGTTGTAGGCGAGCCCTGTGAGAGCTGTGG
Organism: Homarus americanus; assembly: GCF_018991925.1. NCBI lineage: Eukaryota > Metazoa > Arthropoda > Malacostraca > Decapoda > Nephropidae > Homarus > Homarus americanus. The sequence goes on along the minus strand of NW_024728612.1, from coordinate 8,394 downwards.
TCTAAGAGTGCTGCAGGCAAGTGGTGGTCAGAGATGTGACTGGGAGAGCAGCTGAATGGTGGTAAGAGATGTGAATAGGAGGTTGCAAGAGTGGGTGATCAGAGCTGTGACTAGAGTGCCAGAAGAGCAGGGCAGAGCCTGACTGAGAGTCTTTTGTTGGCGAGCAGTGGTGAGAGTTGTGACTGGGAGGTAGTAGGCGAGTGGTGGTGAGAGCAGTGACTGGGATTATTGTAGGTGAGTGGTGGTGAAAGCCTGGATCAGGGAGGCTAGAAGAGTGGTGGTGAGACTTGTGACTGGGAGTAAGCAGGCGAGTGGTGGTGAGACCTGTGATTGGAAGTAAGCAGGCGAGTGGTGGTGAGGATGTAACTGGGAGTGTTTTATGAGTGCTGGGTGAGCCAGCCTAAGAGGTTGTAAGCGAAAGTGGTGGTGAGACTTCAGGACTGGGAGTGTTGTAGGCGAGTGGTGGTGAGACCCAGGATTGGAAGTGCTTGTAGGCGAGTGGTGGTGAGAGCCAGACTGAGTGTTGTAGGCGAGTGCTAGTGAGAGCTGTGCCTAAGAGTGTTGTGTGTTTATGGTGGTGAGAGCCGTAATTGTATGTTGTAGGTTTGAGGTGGCGAGAACTGTGACTTGGAATGCTGTAGGCGAAAGTGGTGGTCAGAGCTGACTGGGAGTGTTGTAGGCAAGTGGTGATGAGAGCTGTGACTGGGAGTGGTAAGAGTGGGTGGTGAGAGCTGTGACTCAGGAGTGCTGTAGGCAAGTGGTGGTCAGAGATGTGACTGGGAGAGTTAGAAGCAGTGGTGGTCAGAGATGTGACTGGGAGGTCGTAAGAAGCTGTACATAGCTGTGACTAGAGGCGGTATGCTAGTGTGTTGGCCGAGCTGTGACTGAGAGTGTTGTTGGCGAGTGTTGGTGAGAGCTGTGACTGGGAGTGTTGTAGGCGAGTGGTGGTCAGAGCTTGACTGGGAGTGTTAGGCTAAGTGGGTGATGAGAGCTGTGACTGGGAGTGTTGGGAGGCGAGTGGTGGTGAGAGCTGTGACTAGGAGTGCTGTAGCAAGTGGTGGTCAGAGATGTGACTGGGAGAGTTGTAGGCGAGTGGTGGTCAGAGATGTGACTGGGAGTGTTGTAAGAGAGTTGTGGTCATAGCTGTGATAGTGCGGTTTGCTAGTGTTGGTCAGAGCTGTGACTGAGGTATGTTGGCTTAGTGTTGGTGAGAGCTGTGACTGTGAGTGTAGAGGCGAGTGGCAGAGCAGTGACTGGGATTGTTGTGGCGCAGTGGTGGTGAGAGCTGTGACTGGAGGCTGTGGGCGAGTTTTGGTGAGAGCTGGACTGAGAGTGTTGTAGGCAGTGGTGGTGGAGCGTTGTGACTGGGAGTTCTGTAAGCGAAAGTGGTGGTCAGAGATGTGGACTGGGAGAGTTGTAGGCGAATGGTGGTGAGAGCTGGTGACTGGGAGTGCTGTAGGCGAGTGGTGGTGAGAACTGTGACTCAAGAGTGCTGTAGAAGAGTGGTAGTGAGAGCTGTGACTAGGATTGCTGTAGGTGAGTGGTGGTCAGAGCTGTGACTAAAAGTGTTGCAGGCGAGTGGTGGTGAGAGCTGTGAGTAGGAGGTTGTAGGAGAGTGGTGGTGGAGGAGCTGCGACTGGGAGTGCTGTAGGCGAGAGGTGGTGAGAGCTGTGACTGGAAAATGTTGTAGGCGAGTGGGTGGTGAGAGCTGTGACTGGGAGTGTTGAAGGCGATTGCGGTGAGAGCCGTGACTGGGAGGCGGAAAGCGAGTGGTGGTGAGCGGTGACTGGGAGTGTTGCAGGCGAGTGGCAGTGAGAGCTGTGACCGGGATTGTTGTAGGCCACTGGTGGTGAGATGGGAGACGTGAGTAGCTGTAGGTGAGTGGTGGTGGCATCTGTGACTGGGAGTAGTTGTGGCGGCGGGTAGTGAGAGCTGTGACTGGGCAGAGCTGAGACGTGAGTGTTGTAGGCGAGTGGTGGTGAGACCTGTGACTGGGAGTGTTGTGGCGAGTGGTGGTGAGAGCTGTGACTGGGAGTGTTGTAGGCGAGGTGGTGAGAGCGTGTGTCTGGAATGCTGTAGGCGTGGTGGTCAGAGATGTGACTGGGAGAGTTGTACGAATGGTGAGAGATGACTGGGGTGTTGCAAGAGAGTGGTGATCAGAGCTGTGACTAGAGTGCTGTGGAGCGTGGGTGGGCAGAGCCTGACTGGGAGTTGTTGGCAGTAGTGGTGTGAGATGTGACGAGTGTAGTAGGAGGTGGTGGTGAGAGCAGCTGATGACAAGTAGGTGAGTGGTGGTGAAAGCTCTGACAGTGTTGCAGCCAGTGTTGGTGAGACTCAGACTGGGATGTTAGGCAAGTGGTGGTGAGACCTGTGATTGCAAGTGTTGAGGCGAGTGGTGGTGAGAGCTGTAACTGGGAGTGTTTGGCGAGTGCCGGGTGAGCTGTGCCTAAGAGTGTTGTGCGAGGTGGTGAGGCTGTGACTGGAAGGTTGCATGGTGGTGAGCTGTGACTGGGAGAGTGTTGAAGGCAGTGGTGGTGAGAGCCGTGACCTGGGAGGCCAAGAGAGTGACAGCTGTGACTGGCAGTCAATGTTGGCGGCTGAGACCAAGAGTGTAGGCAGTGGGTGAGACCTGTGACTGAGATGGTAGGCAGTGGTGAGGAAGACTGACTGGTAGTCGAGGCTGAGGTGAGGCTGTGACTAAGGTTGTGGGCGAGTGGTGTGAGACTATGAGACAGTAGAGTCGAGGGTGTTGGCGTTGCAGGCTGCAGTCTTAAGCTCGAGAGATCAGGACAGGCGAGAGTTGCAACCAGAGGCGAGTGGTGGGAGCTGTGACTGGGGAGGTAGTGGTGGTGAGAACCTTGACTGTGTTGTAGGCAGTGGTGGTAAGAGCTGTGAGTAGCACGTGTGGTAGTGAGAACTGTGACTTGGAATGCTAGGCAGGTGGTCAGAGAGTGACTGGGAGAGTTGGAGCAGGTCAGAGATGTGACTGAGACTAAAGCAAGTGGTGGGAAACTGTGACTAGAGTGGCAAGCCAGTGGTGAGAGATGTGACTAGGAGTGTTGTAAGGCGGGTGGTGGTGAGGCTGTGACTAAGAGTGCTGTAGGCAAGTGGTGGTCAGAGATGTGACAGGGAGGATTGTAGGCAGATGGTGGTGAGATGTGACTAGGCGTGTTGAAGAGAGTGACGGACAGAGCTGTGACTGGGAGTGTTGTAGGCGAGTGCTGGTGAGCTGTGACTAAGAGTGTTGTAAGCCAGTGTGGTGGTGAGAGATGTGACTAGGAGTGTTGTAGGCGGGTGGTGGTGAGAGCTACGACTGGGAATTGTTGTAGGCGATAGGTGGTGAGAGCTGTGACTAGGAGTGTTGTAGGCGAGTGGTGGTGAGAGCTGTGACTTGGGTTTTGTAGGCGAGTTGTGGTGAGGCCGTTACTGGCAATGTTGTAGGCAAGTGGTGGTGAGAGACATAATTGGAGGGTGTGTTGGAGAGCTGCGACTGCCAGTCAATGCTCTCACCACCTCACTGCCTACAACGCTCCCAGTCAGCCTGACCACCACCGCCTCAACACTCCTAGTCACAGCTCTCACCCCCACTCACATACAACACCTCCCAGTCACAGCTCACCACCACACACGCCTACAGCATTCCAAGTCAAAGCTCTCACTACCACACGTACAACACCCCAGTCACTGCTCTCACCACCACTGCCTATAAAACTCCTAGTCACAGCTCTCACTACCACTCTGCCAACACCCTAGTCATAGCGCTCTCACCACCTCCTCGCCTACAACACCCTGCAGTCGCGGCTCTCACCACCAATCGCCTTCAACACTGCTAGTCACAGCCTCACCACCACTCGCCTACAACACTTTTTAGTCACAGCTCTCACCATCACTGCCCACAGCACTCCCAGTCACAGCTCTCACCACCACTCGCCTACAACACTCCCAGGTAGTCACAGGTCTCACCACCACACGCCTACAACAATCCTAGTCACAGCTCTCACTACCACTCGCCCACAACACTCTGCAGTCACGGCTTTCACCACCACTCCGCCTACAACAATCCCATTCACTGCCTCACCGCCACCGCCTACTACAATCATAGTCACAGTTCTCACACACCACTGGCCAACAAACCACGATCAAACACAGCCTGACCACACCACCTCACCCACAGCACCCTAGTCACAGCCTCACCACCACCTCGCCTACAACACACCCAGTCACCGGGCTCTCACCACCACTGCCTACAACACTCTCAGTCACTCGATCTCACCACCACGCTACAACACCCCAGTCACGGGCTCACCACGACTCCGCCTACAAATCTCCTAGCCACACAGCTCTCAACACCACTCGCCTACAACACTCTAGTCATAGCTCTCACCACCACTGCCTACAACACTCCTAGTCACAGCTCTCACCACCACTCGCCTACAACAATCCTAGAGACTGCTCACCGCAACCTGCCTACTACACTCACAGTCAAAGCTCCTGGCACCACTACACGCCAACAAAATCGCCTCAGTCACAGATCTGACCACACTGATCACCTATAGCACTCCTAGTCACAGCTCTCACCAATTCACCTCGCTTACAACACCCTAGCTCACATCTCTCTCAGCACCACTCGCCTACAACCTCCCATTCACATCTCTAACCACCACTCGCCTACAGCACTCCCAGTCATAGCTCTCACCACCACCGCTTACAACACCCCAGTCACATCTCTCACCACCACTGCCATAACTCTTTCCCAGTCACATCTCTGGACCACCACTGCCAACAGCCCTCCTAGTCACAGCTCTCACCAACAATCGCCTACAACACACCCCAGTCACATCTCTCACCACCCCTCACATAACCTCAGTCAAGCCTGACCACCACTCTCGCCACCACATTCCTAGTCACAGCTCACCACCACTCTCGCTTACAACACTCTTAGTCAAAGCTCACCACCACTCGCCTACAACACTCCCAGTCACATCTCACCACCCCTCGCCAATCCCCTCACAGTCAAGCCTGGACCACCACTGCCTACCGCATTCCTAGTCACAGATCTCGCCACGACTCGCTTACAACTCTTCAGTCACATCTCTCACCACCACTCGCCAACAGCACTCCTGGCCTCACCAACAATCGCCTACAATACTCCCCATTCACAGCTCTCACCACCACTCTGCCTACAACACTCCTAGTCACAGCTCTCACCACCACCTCTACAGCACCTCACAGTCACAGCCTCACCACCACTCTACAACTCTCCCAGTCACATCTCCTGACCACCACTGCCACAGCACTCCCCAGTCACAGCTCTCAACACCACACAACACCTCACAGTCACAGCTCTCACCACCACTCAGCCTACAACTCTCCCACTCATATCTCTGACCACCACTCGCCCTCAACACCCCAGCTCACAGCTCACTCACACCACGCCTACAGCATTCAAGTCACAGTTCTCACTAGACCACATCGCGGCCAACACCTGTCACGGCTCACCACCAATCGCCTACAATGCCAGTCACGGCTCTCACCACCACTGCGATACACAAAACTCCTAGTCACAGCTCTCACCACCACTCGCCCACAACACTCCCAGCCAGCCTCACCACCTTCGCCCACAACACCCCGCTCTGCCTCACCACCACTGCCTACACAATACTCCTAGTCACAGCTCTCACCACCACTTGCCTACAACACTCTTAGTCACAGGTCTCACCACCACTCGCCTACAACACTCCTAGTCACAGCTCTCACCACCACTGCCTACAGCACTCCCAGTCACAGCTCTCACCACCACTCAGCCTACAATCCCCTCCCAGTCACTTCTCTGACCACCACTGCCTACAGCACTCCTAGTCACACCTCTCACCACCAATCGCCTACAACACTCCCAGTCAATGCTCTCACCACCACTGCCCACAACGATCCCAGTCACAGCCTGACCACCACTCGGCCTCAACACTCCCAGTCACAGATCTCACCGCCACTCACATACAGCTCCCCAGTCACAGCTCTCACCACCACACGCCTACAGCATTCCAAGTCAAAGTTCCCACCACACACGCAGGCCAACACCCCAGTCACGGCCTCACCACCAACGCCTACAAACTGCCAGTCACGGCTCTCACCACCACTCGCATACAAAACTCCTAGTCACAGCTCTCACTACCACTCTGCCTACAACACTTAGTCACAGCTCTCACCACCTCGCCTACAACACTCCCAGTCGCAGCCTCACATCCACTCGCCTACAACACTTCTAATCAGAGCTCTCACCACCACTACCCCACAACAATCTTAGTCCCAGCTCTCACCACCACTGCCTACAGCACTCCCAGGTAGTCACAGCTCACCGCCACTGCCTACAACTCTCCCAGTCAAGTCTCCTGACCACCTCACTGCTTACAGCACCCCAGTCACACCTCTCACCTCCACTGTCTACAACACCTCCCAGTCAATGCTCTCACCACCACTCGCCTGCTAACGTTCCTGCAGTCACAGCTCTGGACCACCACTGCCCAACACTCCTAGTCACAGCTCACCCCACTCACATACAACACCCCAGTCACAGCTCTCACCACCACACGCCTACAGCATTCCAAGTCAAAGCTCACTACCACTCGCCTACAACACCCCCAGTCACGGCTTTCACCACCACTGCCTATAACACTCCCAGTCATGGCTCTCACCACCACTGCCTACAACAATCCCATTCACTGCTCTCACCGCCACTCTACTACAATCACAGTCATAGTCTCCACACTACTCGCCAACAAAACTATATGTCACAGCCTGACCACCACTCACCTACAGCACTCCTAGTCACAGCTCTCACCACCACTGCCTACAACACACCCAGTCACTGCTCTCACCACCACTGCCTACAACACTCTTAGTCACAGATCTCACCACCACGCCACAATTCCCCAGTCACGCTCACCACCTAATTCCTCAGCCTACAAACTCCTAGCCACAGCTCTCAACACCACTCGCCTACAACATTCCCAGTCACAGCTCTGACCAGCACTCGCCTACATTATTCCAAGTCACATTCTCACCACCACAGGTTCCAACATCTCCCAATTACGGCTCTCACCTTCAATTACTCGCCTACAACACTGCTAGTCACGGCTCTCACCACCACCTCGCCTAAAAAAACTCTAAGTCACAGCCTCACCACCATTCACCTACAACACTCTTAGTCACAGCTCTCACCAGCACTCACCTACAACACTCCAAGTCACAGCTCACCACCACTTGCCTACAGCACTCCCATCTGCCAGCTCTCACCACCACCGCCTACAACACCCCAGTCACAGCTCACCACCACTCGCCTACAACAATCCCAGTCACAGTGCTCACTACCACTGCCTACAACACCCTAGTCACGGCTCACCACCACTGCCTTCAACACCCCAGTCACAGCTCACTACCACTGCCTACAACACCCCCAGTCACGGCTTCTCACCACCACCTATAACACCCATAGTCATGGCTCTCACCACCACCTCGCCTTCAACACCCCAAGTAGCCCACAGCTGTCACCACCACTGCTTACAACAAATCCAGTCACTGCTCTCACCACCACTGCCTACAAAACTCCTAGAAGTGAGTTTCACCACCACCGCCTAACAACAATCCCAGTCACAGCCTCACTACCACTGCCTACAACACCCCCAGTCACGGGCTTTCACCACCACTCACCTATAACACCCCAGTCATGGCCTCACCTCACCACCTCTACAACAATCCCATTCACTGCTCACTGCCACTCGCCTACTACACCTCACAGTCATACAGTTCCTCACACTACTCAGCCAACAAAACTCTCAGTCGAAGTTCTGGACCACCACTCACCTACAGCACTCCTCAGTCACAGCTCACCACCACTCGCCTACAACACCCCAGTCACAGCTCTCACCACCACTCGCCTACAACCTCCCAGTCACATTTCTGACCACCACACGCCTACAGCACTCCCAGTCACAGCCTCACCACCACTGCCTACAAATATTCCTGAATACTGCTCTTTACCCACCACTACTACAACGGGCCCCAGAAGCCAAGCAGATCTGACCACCATCACCAACACTCCCAGTCACAGCTCTCACTACCACTGCCACAACAAATCCAGTCACCGCCTCACCACCACTGCCTACAAAAAACTCCTAGTCACAGCCTCACCACACCACTGCCTGGCCAACACCTCCCAGGCAGTCACAGCCTCACCACCTCCTCGCCTACAACACCCCTGGTCGCAGATCTCACCACCACTAGCCTACAACACTCCTAGTCACAGCTCTCACCACCACTGCCTACAACACTCTCAGTCACAGCCTCACCAGCATTCCTCGCCTACACCTCCCAGTCACAGCTATCACCACCACTGCC
>NW_024728611.1:0-18792 GCF_018991925.1 Homarus americanus | reverse complement strand
GACATTCACGCCTCCGCCCTCCCCTTCTGGAAGCTAAAGGATAGCCTCTATGCGGACGGAGAGCTGGTGTTGTACGGCCCCAGGATCGTCGTTCCCGCTGCCCTCCGCCGGTGCACCTTATCCCGCCTCCATGACAGCCACCGCGGCGTTGAAGCCACCAGGCGCAGAGCCCGTCAGACCGTCTTCTGGCCTGGTATTGACGCCGATATTAAGAGCACGGTTGAGGCCTGTGAGCCTTGCCAGCAACTCCAACCCAGCCAGCAACAAGAGCCGTACCTGTGCAATGACCTCCCAAAGCGGCCCTTTGAGTCCGTGTCCGCCGACTTCTTTAATGTGGCCGGAAAGTCTTTCCTGGTGGTCGCCGACAGGCTCTCTGGATGGCCCGTGGTAGTTTCCTGTGGTCGGGACACCACCTCTTCCAGGGTCATCCGGATGTTTTGTTGCTTCTTCCGGGAAGTCGGAGTGCCTCTCCGCCTCCGAACCGACGGTGGGCCCCTGTTCAATAGCCACGAGTTCAAGAGCTTCGCCGAACGCTGGGGCGTCCACCACATCGTCACCTCCCCTCATTACCCGCAGGCGAATGGCCACGCCGAGGCAGCGGTAAAGTCCGTAAAATACCTCATCCTCAAGACAGCACTGACGGGGAACCTGGACTGCGAGGAGTTCGACAGGGGCCTACTGGAACTCCGTAACACCCCTACCCCTGCCGGACGCTCTCCTGCCCAGGTGTTGTATTGCCGCCCCCTTCGTACTTGTGTGCCTGCCCACCCCCAGTCCTTCTTAGATGAATGGCAGATCAAGGCGGACGAGTGTGACCGCCGTGAGGCTGCCCGGATGGCCCAAGTGACAAACCACTATGACGCCCACGCCCGCCCCCTTCCCAGGTTGGCGGTCGGCCAGCAAGTACGAATCCAGGACCCGACATCACACTGCTGGGACAAGGTCGGGGTCGTCATGGGCTGTGGCGAGTCTCGTTCGTACCAAGTCCGCCTCCCCAGTGGTCGTGTGTGGTGGCGAAACAGACGCCACCTCCGCCCAGTGCCATCCTCTAGTGACGAACCTTCCTCCCCGTCCCCTGTGTCCCCTTGCCCAGACCAGGAACGAAGGTCGTCAGTTGATCCTCCCATTGTCCCTCGCCGCTCCCCCCGACTCATGGAAAAAGAGTCCGTAGCTGCTCGAGATTGCACTACGAGCGTAAAGGGGGAGGGAGGTGTATAGATATGTACATACCAAGATATGGGAACACGCCTGACGCCAGGACTCTGTTACCATTCATTGTACCATTTATTCACATGTCTGTATTACTACATATTATTATAGCATGTCTGATGTCTATGCTTATGTCTAATGCCTATGTCCATTTACTATGTCCTGATGTACTATGTCTGTACCGCGCTAGTCGAGTAATTAGAAGACCTCATTTATTGTCCTAGTAATGTCTAGCAACTCTCCTTGCCTAGCTAGCTAATTTCCCTCAGATCGGCTTCGGCCTGCCTACGACGAGGAGTTCCTTGTGCTGGCTCCTGTTCCTGTACCGGTTGGCTATCACGCCAAGTCTTGTACCACTTGTTGAATATATCTACTGCTCGTGCCCTGGAGTTTCAAGAACCTTGTCTAGGATTACATCCACACCACAGAGAGAAGCATTAGCTTCCCGTTAGCAAGAGGGTTTCACTAAGCTGCTCGAGACATGTGGGGTTGTGAGCCGAGGTAGAGGAGGGCTGATGCCCCAACGATCGTCCTGTCGTCAGCTGGGCACCCAGACGGCTAGATTCCCTCAAGAGATCCTTTGATACCCCGCTAAACAGTGACAGGCCTACACTGATCGGTCCAATGGCGACAATCGCCACCCTCAATCATCAACGGCAGTCTCAAACGGCAGTCAATCTCTCGCAGTCAAACTCCGGTCAAGTGGGTTCTGGCGGAAACCCTGAAATGAACTCACTGTTAGCTCTAGTTTACTTTACCACTGTCCTATCTAACCCTGTCTGAGATCGAATGAGACTTACTTGTTATACTGCAATAGTGCAACACAGGTGACTAGGCCACGTGGCTATTTCTGTGACGGACGCGCAGGGACGTCTTGTTTGTCTGAATGCTCCCCGTGACAGAGAGAGAGAGCCCGCCTCGTGTCCTCTCAAGGCGTTAGCTTAGGCCTACGTGACATATTTTCCGCCTAACTAATAACTCCTTGGGACACCCGTAACATTATTCAGACTGATAAACGATCTATAATAATTTCAAATTCAATAATAGTCCCTTAACTTCATGAATCGCATCATTATTAATTCGGCAAATTACATTTAATATCATATAGGCCTAGTTCCACAAACTCCCACTATGTGTGGGGAGCGCTCTCTTCCCTCAAACGACCTTGAACGCTCAGTATCGCTAATGGCGGGGCATTTGAAATTACTCTGAAATTTCTGAATATTACATATACACCTAGACCCCGACTTACGACTAAGTGGACTTACGACCGTCGGGACTTATGACCGCCGCAGATTTTTTATTAAAAAAAAAAAAAAATAAATAAAAATAAAAAAATTTTCTTCAAATGACACACACATTTTCTATACCGAAATGTTTCCAGTTAATGTAGTCTCCATGTATAATTAGAAAATTATGGGGGCCCCATGTGCATTCAGCTGACTACATTAAAGGTAAGTGCTCATTCCTTATTATTTATTACTTTCACTGTACTGTATCCATTCCTCATTATTCATTACTTTTACTGTACTGTATTTCATTGTACAGTTGTACCCCACTTAACGCGGTCAATTGAACCCAGAGGGTCCCGCGTTAAGTGAAATCCGCGTTAAGTGAACAACAGAACATATGGGATTAATTCCAATAGAAACCGGCCCGACCCCCAAACTCCACTTTTTGAAGGCACATACCTATGTTGTAGTAAAAATAACATCTTAATTTTATGATGGTACATGCACACAATTAATACTTAAGAGAAATAGAGAAATACAGTCGCCAAGTTAATGTTCATTCAAATAATGGACTCAACCTTGCCTCCCCCCCTCTTCCAACCGCGCGGTCAGTCCCAACCCTCCCCCCCACCCCCCACCAATCCTCCCTTCCAGGGTTTTAATAGAATATTTGACATAATGTCATATATTTTGCACAAAAGATAACATAGTTAATTTGAGAAAAAATTTTATCTAAAATTTGTATGTCTAATGCAAAAATATGATGTTTATATTCAAAATGATCATCAAATTATAAGAATTCCAGCAATGTAAATTATATTCAGACCGGGTAATTTGTATGAATTTTATGAGCTAAAACAGGCAGTCAGGCAGGGTGGGGCAAATCTAAAAATAGCATCTCGAGCCGGACACTCACCGCGTATATGTGGAAAAAATCCGTGTTAAGTGAAAGTTCAGCTCTGGCGAGGCACCGCGTATATGATAAAACGCGTTAAGTGAAACCGCGTTAGGCGGGGTAATACTGTAGATTATTTATTTATTTAAAAAAAAAAAAAAAAAAAAAAATTTTTTATCTATGTCGGACTTACGACCTGGATTTGTGTCCCTAACCCCGTCGTAAGTCGGGTCTAGGTGTATATATACAGTTAACCCTCACTTTACGCGGTTAATGTAACCCGGAGGGTACCGCGGAAAGTGAGAAACGCATAAAGTGAATAACATAACATATGGGATTTATTGAAATGGAGTCCAGGCCGATCCCCAAACTCCACTTTTTGACGACACACAACTATGTTGAAGTAAAAATATTATCTTAACTTTATGATGGTATGCACACACAATTAATAATTAAGAGAAATATCAATAATATTAGGTTATTTAACACTTGCATTAGTAGAAAAAATGGCTGGGCACACGGGGATGGGCGGTTGGTTCCGAGGCAGAGGGCAGATTATTGGCCCTCACCTGTGTCACTTGTATCAATTGTATCACTATCCACCACAGAGGCTTGCAGGGCCTCTTTGTGAAACTCCCCAAAGTCCATATGAGTCCATATTCTCACCATAATTATCACTATCACTGACTTGGGCCGGCTGTGGTGGGTGGCGGGTGAAGAACTGGTAATGTTTTGATGACTGGGCGACCTTGTGCGCACCATGTTCGCGCAGCTTACACAACATGGCGGATGGCGGGAGGTTTGGATCCAAAAATGGCGCGGCTCGCCAGCCGCTCTCCGCGTAAAGGGGTACACGCACCGCGGAATGTGAGCATCTTGGGTTCCGGCAGGGCACCGCGTAAACGTGGAAACGCGGAATGCGGGACCGCGTAAAGTGAGGGTTAACTGTATATATATATATATATATATATATATATACGCGGTGCCTCGCCAGAGCTGAACTTTCACTTAACGCGGAATTTTTCATCATATACGCGGGAAGCGGCGCGGGCACGATGCGCACAAGGTCGCCCAGTCATCAAAACATTACCGAGTTCTTCACCCGCCACCTACCACAGCCGGCCCAAGTCACTGATAGTGATAATTATAGTGAGGATATGGACTTATATGGCCTTTGAGGGGTTTGACAAAGAGGCCCTGCAAGCCTCTGTGGTGGATAGTGATACAATTGATACAAGTGATACAGGTGAGGGCCAATAATCTGCCCTCTGCCTCGGAACCAACCCCCCATCCCCGTGTGCCCAGCCATCTTTTCTACTAATGCAAGTGTTAAAAAATCTAATATTATTGATATTTCTCTTAATTATTAATTGTGTGTGCATACCATCATAAAGTTAAGATAAAATTTTTACTACAACATAGTTGTGTGTCATCAAAATGGAATTTAGTGAGAGCCAATCTGTGGAATTGTCACATATATTATTGTTCACTGCTTGTGATTTTCACTTAACAGCGATACCTGTGGGTTCAATTGACACGCGTTAAGCGAGGTACTACTGTATATATATATATATATATATATATATATATATATATATATATATATATATATATATATATATATATATATATATATATATATATATATATATATATATATATATATATAGGCCTATATATATATATTTATAGGCCTATATATATATATTTATATACAGTTGGTCCTCATATTAGGCGGTTAATGTAACCCGGAGGGTAACGCGGAAAGTGAGAAACGCGTAAAGTGAATAACATAACATATGGGATTAATTGAAATGGAGTCCGGGCCGATCCCTAAACTCCACTTTTTGACGACACACAACTATGTTGTAGTAAAAATATTATCTTAACTTTATGATGGCATGCACACACAATTAATAATTAAGAGAAATATCAATAATATTAGGTTTTTTAACACTTACATTAGTAGAAAAGATGGCTGGGCACACGGGGATGGGCGGTTGGTTCCGAGGCAGAGGGCAGATTATTGGTCCTCACCTGTATCACTTGTATCAATTGTATCACTATCCACCACAGAGGCTATAATTATCACTATCACTGACTTGGGCCGGCTGTAGTGGGTGGCGGGTGAAGAACTCGGTAATGTTTTGATGACTGGGCGACCTTGTGCGCACCATTTTCGCGCCTCTTACACAACATGGCGGATGGCGGGAGGTTTGGATCCAAAAATGGCGCGGCTTGCCAGCCGCTCTCCGCGTAATGGGGTTCACGACCGCGGAATGTGAAAATGTTAGGTTCTGGCAAGGCACCGCGTTAACGGTGAAACGCGGAATGCGGGACCGCGTAATATGAGGACCAACTGTATACCGTATATCTCGGCTTATAAGGCATCGGGGTGCATAAGACGGCCCCCCCAAATTTCCATTTAAAAAGTAGCTTTTGAGCTCTATTCGCTGTATAAGACCAGTACCCCAAATGTGACACTTACCACTGACTCAGCAGTCCTTTACCAACCATCCTTGGTTTTTAAAAATAAGGCCAATTCACTTCAAGTAATGTCATCAAATGTTACCCGCTGGTGTAGTGTAAACACTAGTGAAGTCACTGAAGCGTCTGCTATTTACCGGGAACTGGAACTAATGTCGGGTTCGAGTAAAATTTTTCCATTTACTTGAAATATATATATATATATATATATATATATATATATATATATATATATATATATATATATATATATATATATATATATATATATATATATATATATATATGTATATATATATATATACACAGGGTGTCCCATAAGTTTCCATACAACGTATCACCAACGCCATTACAAGCATAACTCAAGCTGTGCTTGAACATGTTCTTCAACAGTGGAGGACACGCATTGAAGAGTGTTTTCAACAGAATGGTAGTCATGTAGAGCATATTATATAAATAAAAATGGATTTTCATATAAAATATATTTTTCCTATGTATGGAAATTTATGGGACACCCTATATATATATATATACAGTTAACCCTCACTTTATGCGGTCCCGCATTCCGCGTTTCCACGTTAACGCGGTGCCTTGCCAGAACCTCACGTGGTCACATTACGCGGTACGTGAACCCCATTACGCGGAGAGTGTCCGGCGCGACGCTATTTTTAGATTCGCCCCACCCGCCACCCGTCCGCCTGCCTGCCTGTGCTCCTCGCCTCGCCCTCCTCCTCCCTTCGCTTGGGCAAGCCGCGTGGTAAGGTTGCGCAGTGTGTGTCTTTGTTGCGTTATCACTGACGTCATATGACGTATCCGACTGTGATTGGCCATGCATCCCTACCCCCCTCTGCTGCTAGCTGTAATTGGCTTAAAGTATTATGACGTGTCCACCCGGGGGGGGGAGGGAGGGAGGAAAGATGATCCTTGACCTAGCCGTGCCAGTTTCATCCCTCCACGCCAGACCGTGTAAACGTGCATCCATTGTTCTCTAAAATGGCTTCCGCCGGACCACCACCCCCAGAGAGAAACCTTTCCTTACCTGGACCCAGCGGCACTAAGCCAAAGAAGACACGACGTTCCTTAAGCTACGAGGTGAAGTATACCATCATCCAAGAGTTGGAGAAAGGAACAAGGCAGGTTGATTTGGCGCGCCAGCATGGTGTGAACGAATCTACGATCCGGACTATAAAGAAGGATGCAGCCAAGATAAAGGAGCACATGAAGATCACAAAATCTACAGGTGCTTCTATGATCAAGTATTTTCACAACCAGGTGCTTCTCAAGACAGAAAAATTACTTGTGAGGTACTTGGTGCGTCAGGCGCGACGGAACATGGCGGTCGACACGCGCTCTGTTAAGGACTACGCACGTGAACTGTACATCGCAGTGGCACGAAAGATGGGAACTACAGAGCCCAAACCCTTTAATGCTTCCTCTGGGTGGTTACAGAGGTTTAAGATCCGGAACAAGATCACCAATATAAACATTGGTGGTGAAGAAGCGAGTGCTGATCGTGCTGCGGCAATGGGAATTTCCTCCGTTTTTACGTGAGATTATGGAGGAAGGACAGTACAGTGACGACCAGGAAAATGCAGAAGGAACGCATCACCGTCCTGTTTACCACCAATGCCTCCGGTACCTGTAAGCTCAAGTTATCGGTGATCCACACAGCACGCAAGCCGCACGCCTACAAAACCATGGACATGACCAAGCTAAATGTCCACTGGCTGACCGTACGTAAAGCTTGGATGTTCTCTACACTGTCCCTCTCCTGGTTTGATGACTGTTTTGTTCCCGATGTAAAAAAAATTCTGAGAGCGACAGAATGTGCCATTCAATATTTTGTTGCTGCTGGACAACGCACCAGGACACTCGCCCCTACTGTTAGATCGTCACCCCAACGTAAAAGTGGTCTTCCTTCCTCCCAACACTACGTCTATATTACAGCCCATGGACCAAGAGTTAATCTGTAATGTAAAAGCTGCATTCTCAAAAAAAAATTCCAGCTCCTGAACGACTACACCAACACCAGGGAAGAGTTGCGTAACCTGAGTGACACCACCACCGATAGCAAGAGCGAAGAAGATGAGGATCAACAGTTGGAACAGCAAAAAATACTGTTCAAACAATTCTGGAGAGTATTTAACATCAAGAAAGCTATGGACTTCTTGGTGGAGTCATGGGATCAGCTGTCTATTGCTACAATTCGTCACGCATGGAATACCAGGTGAGAGGAGTTAATCTGTGACTGGTGAGGTTCAGAAAGTTGCAGTAGCAGTGGACCTTGCCAGAGAAGCTGCGCAGACTGTTACAGTTCCAGGCTTCTCCGAGACCACCAACGACGACATCCTGGAGGTGATCAGAGATCCTGAAGTGACTGCCGACGAGATGTTGGAAGAAGAACACGTCAGCCTTATATTTGGTGTTACTAATGTCAGCATTCTGCGCGGCGATCTTGGCACACTGTCAAAGTTTGTCCCGTAATTCAAGGACATACTGGTAGTGAGTCCGCTCGTCGTCTTCTATACTGGTGTCCTCCCACAGATCCCTTAACACCGAGAGCGGGCCTCTCACGGCTCGGCCGTATAATAACTCGAACGCCGAGAACCCGGTCCGGTCGCTAGGAATTTCTCTCAGCGCAAATAAAGTGGGGACAAGATACCGGTGCCACTCCCTGGGTTTGTCGGCACACAATTTCCGCAGTGACGCTTTCAGGGGCCCATGCATTCTCTCAATTCGTCCATTACCACTAGGGTGAAAAGGGGTGGTAAATAAAGGCTTAACTCCCAGCAACTTGTGAAGCTCCGCCATCAACTGAGAGGTAAACTGAGTCCCCCTATCGGACAGAATTTCCCGTGGTATGCCTACGCGAGAGAAGATCACAAGCAATGCTTCGGCCACAGAAATAGAATCAATTTCCTTCAAGGGCAAGGCTTCTGGAAACCCGGTGGCAAAATCAATTAACGTGAGTACATACCTGTGCCCCGCAGAGGAAGGGGGTGAAAGTGGTCCAACCAAATCTATGGCAACCCGAGAAAATGGTTCAGTAGTAATGGGTAAGCGTTTAAGAGGAACAGGACGGACTCTACCTTTGGCGGACATACGCTGACACCGATCACAACTCCTACAAAAGGCCCTAATATCCGCTCCCATTCCTGGCCAGTAAAATTGATCAGAAATCTTCATATATGTCTTTCTATGAGAGAAGTGCCCTGCTAGGGGGCTCTCGTGAGCTACAGAGAGAATGATGTTACGACAATCAGCCGGAACAACAAGGAAAAACTGACCTACTTTGGCTGGTTGCTTGGATGACACACACGATCGAAGTAACAGACCGTTAACACGAGCGAACTTGAATACAGACCCATCTCTAGCCTGATCCTCCTCCCCGGAAGTTACCTTCTCCCTTACCCGCTTCAGAGTGGTACACGAGTCTTGAAGCTTGGCAAATTCCTTGGGAGTCACAGTCATCGGCTGCAATTTCGGCAGAACCAGGGGATGCAGGCGCTTCACCTTCGCCGACCGTGTCTCCACAGGTAGGATCTTTGCTGGAGGGGAGGTGGCATGCGAGGGTGGCGAGGCGACGTCAGCAGGTGGCGAAGAGTCTAGCGCTGAGGAGACTGGTGGTGAGGAGAGTTTTAAAGGTTCCGGGTCGTTAGGGTCACGAACACCGGGAACATTACCAATGAGAACACTGGCAAATTTAATGGGAGCTCTTACCACATTAGACCAACCAGTAAAATAGGGGCAACGCAGGTAGCACCTAACAACAGGGAACTGGTCAACGCGACCCAAATAATCGGTGACACTAACCTTCGAGCATCAGGCAGGGCTTCCTCAGAGACAACAATACCTGACCTCACTAGGGGAAAGGTCACGGCAGGGTTAGCTCCAGAGGGATAATTATCAGATATGGCCAGTGATATGTGCGGTCTTGGGTATGAGAGTTTGTTGACCAAACTGGAGTGGTCCACTGAAGAATTGGCGAGGGCCAAGTTAGAAATTGAGAGGGCCACGTTGGAGAACCTGAAATTAAGGAAAGAGCTGGCGAAGTTAAAAGGAGAGGCTGGACGAGTAAAGCCAGTGTCTGACGAAAAATCAAACGAGTGGAAAGTCGTGAGTAGTGGGAGGACCAAGCTGGTGGTGAAGAAGCACACGAAGGATACGACAACAACGACAACAACGACAACAACAGCTAAGTGTACCAACCCGTTCAGTCCCTTGATAGACGAATTGGACGTTAGTACAGTCAGGGGCAGGGATGACAAGGAAGGTATAAAAACTTTAATTGTTGGTGACTCACAGGTAAGGTACATGGACAGGGCTTTTTGTGGTAAAAACAAAAATAGGATGAGGGTGTGTTTGCCAGGAGCTGGGGTGGGGGATATAATTGACAGGATGGACAATATCTTGTCTGGTAATGGGAACAAACCCATTATCTGCCTCAGTGCAGGAGGCAATGATATTGGCCGGTGTAGGAGCGAGGAACTTCTTGATAAGTTCAAGGCAGCCATAGATCGTATTAGGACAAAGGGAGGGATCCCTATCATATGCGGTGTCCTGCCTAGAAGGAGAGTTGGCAGTGAATGGTTGTCAAGGGCAGTTGGTGTTAACGACCGTCTTGACAGATATTGCAAGTCAATATCAGTCCCATTCATTGACAACTGGGACAACTTCTATGGCAGAAGGGACCTTTATGCTAGGGATGGGGTGCACCTGTCTAGGGATGGAGTGGCAACCCTGGCTGGGGCTCTAGAGGGGGCAGTTCAAAAGATATCGAAGTCTTTAAACTGCTAAGAGAACATATGGGCACGGGGGTGGAGGAGACTGCAGTGGGAGCGGGTAAACAAGGCGAAAGATTACAAGGAAATAGTGTTAGGAATGATGACAAAACTAAATTAGACAGGGAGTTTAAAACTAAACGCGGTAAGGGAAGGACTCAGAACACGACTAACTTAAATGTATACTACGCGAACAGTAGAAGTATGAGAAACAAAATGGATGATATTAAGGCCTTGGTATGTACCGAAGAAATCGATATAATTGCATTCACTGAAACATGGATCAGCCTAGACACACGTGAATTACCAGTCGAATACCAAATTGCGGGTTACAAACTGTTCCATACCGATAGGCAGACCAGGAAAGGAGGCGAAGTAGCAATCTATGTTAGGGATAATCTGAAGTGTGAAATAAATAAGGAAATAAAAACTGAGAGGAATACAGAAACAATTTGGATAGAATTAAGCGACGGTCGGGAAAAATTAATCACAGGGGTAATATATAGACCCCCAATCTTGATAGCGTCAATGAGCGACTTATCTGGGATGAAATGCGCAGGGCTTCCATACACAACAAAGTCTGTATAGTAGGCGACTTTAACCTTGGCCAAATAGATTGGACTGTCCTTACGGGTAACTCAGAATCAGAGGATTTTCTCGAGACGATCCAGGACTGCTTCCTAAGTCAACATATAACCGAACCCACACGGGGTAATGTATACCTGGATTTAGTTCCTGGCCGAACAGAAAACCTCATTATATTCGAGGTAAGGAGCGAACTTGCAAACTGGCGATCACAAAAATTCGATTCAGTTAGATTTTCAGGGCAGACGTAGGGAAAATTCCACTAAAGTACCAGATTTCAGAAGGGCAAACTTTGACAGTTTAAAGAGGCAGCTGAGAGAGGGGGTGTCGCGCTTGGCCGTGAACCTGACAGATGACACCGACCTGATAACGAGATCTGAGATTGCCGAGTTCCACGACAATTTAAATAGTGAGTTACTTAATGCACAAAGGCATAACATACCATACAAAAAACTCAGATCAGACAACAATGACCCTAAATGGATAAATAATTATTTAAAGAACATCATTGGCCAAAAGAAGGCTATAGGTAGAAGGATAAATCGTGGCGAAATTCACCTCCGGGACTATTATAGGGTATTGGCGAGTAGAGTTAAAACCGAGATAAGGAAAGCAAAGAGGAATAATGAGGTAAGGGTAGCAAGGGAGGCGAAGACAAACCCCAAAGGATTCTACCAAATGTATCAAACTAAAACACGAGAAAAGATTGGACCAATACGGTCAGACTCCGGCGAGCTCACTGATAATGACGGAGAAATGAGCAATAATTTAAATAAATATTTTTCAACAGTTTTCACCACCGAAAATTTAAACATGATACCCGAGGCACCGACTCTATTCAGAGATAGTGAAGAAAACAAATTAAGTGAGATAGTAGTGACTAGTAACGATGTTAGTAAGCAAATAGACAAACTAAAGCCTAATAAGTCACCTGGTCCCGATGAGATATTTGCCAGAGTATTAAAGGAATGTAAGGAAAGAGTAGTATGCCCTTAGCAAAGTTGTTTAACATGTTCTTAAAACAGGTGTAGTACCAGAATCCTGGAAGATAGCGAATGTAATGCCGATTTTCAAGAAGAGACATAGATCACTATCCTCTAACTGCCGTCCAATCAGTCTAACATCAATTGTAGGCACATTACTGGAAGCAATCATTTCAAACCCTATTCGAAATCACCTGAAGCACCGATTGATCAATGTGATTTGACACGAAGCTACAACGGACGTTCTTGCTAACTAATCTATTAACATTGCGCATCAGTTTTCGAATCAGTGGACAGGGGGCACAATTATGATGTGGTATATCTCGACTTATGAAGCCTTCGACAGAGTCCCCACGAAAGACTAATTAGAAGGTAGAAGCTCATGGCATCCAAAGGTGACATCATAAATGGATTAGAGCGTGGTTACAGGACAGGAAACAGCAGTGAGCGTGCGACTACAAGTCCCATTGGAGCAACGTCACAAGTGGAGTTCCCCAAGGCTCAGTACTTGGACGTATTGTTTATTATATACATAAACGACATAGATATCGGCATAGACAGCAACATAAGTAAATTTGCTGATGACACTAAAATAGGACGTGTTATCAAATCTGACGAGGACTCGGCAAAACTACAGGAAGATCTAAAAAAATTTTTCGAATGGTCTGAAAAATGGCAGATGAAATTCAATGTCGACAAATGTAAAGTACTCAGTATAGGAGATGTAAACAAGGAAACCAGATACCAGATGAACAACGATGCCATAGAGAAATCCGACTGCGAGAGAGATTTAGGAGTAATGATAAGTAGGAACCTTAAGCCAAGTAAACAATGTGTTTTTGCTCGTAACAAGGCTAATAAAATACTTGGGTTCATACAAAGGAGTGTTAGTTACAAGACTAGCGAGGTCATCCTAAAACTGTATCTTGCTCTTGTGAGACCACACCTGGATTACCCAGTTCAGTTCTGGTCACCGTATTACAGAATGGATATAGAATCCTTGGAAAGAATTCAGAGGAGAATGACAAGACTAATCCCGGGCATTAGGAACCTTGAGTATAGAGACAGGTTAAAGCATCTTAATTTGCACTCCCTCGAGAGACGTAGAGCGAAGGGCGACCTGATAGAGGTGTATAAGTGGAAGACAGGGCTAAACAAAGGGGACATTACGAAGGTACTCAAATTATCCAACCAGGAGCGAACTCGTAACAATGGTTTTAAATTAGACAAATTTAGATTTAGGCGTGAAATAGGTAAACACTGGTTTGGAAACAGAGTAGTTGATGAATGGAACAAGTTACCAAATATCATCATTAACTCGAATTCGCTGAATTGCTTCAAACATAGGTTGGATGCTCATATGAGCAATAGGGGTTGGGTGTAAACGGAACTGCCCAGTATGGGCCAATAGGCCCGCTGCAGTTTCCTCCATTCTTATGTTCTTATGTTCTTATGAGCAACCGGTGTCCCTGATGATCGTAGATGCCCATGACCCATTTATAGTTCCGCTGACACAATAGCTGGGACAGCTTCGGTCTTCGAAACAGAATCCGACCTCGAAGCTGGGCGGATGAATGCCCGTAGACTTGAAGGCGCGTGGATTCTTGGGACACCGAGAACGAATGTGCCCCATTTCTCCGCAGTTGTTGCACCGCACGGCTGGTGAGCTTTTCCCCTCTACTCCTGGGGAAGGTTCCTTGGAAGTCGGAGGCTTCGCAATCTTCACTACAGGAGGGGAAGACTTGGGGTAGGCGTTGCGAGCAGACGCCCAGTTGTCGGCAAGATGCACAGCTTCTCCAAGCGTCGCTGGCTGGTGTTCTTTGATGAAAATTCTCAAGTCTGGAGGTAGAGAAGACAAAAACTGATCTAATATCATGAAGTTAGAGAGACACTCAAAGGTTTCTTCAACCCCTGATGTCTCCAGCCATTGTTGAAATAAACGACCCAGGTGAATCGAAAACTGCTGGTACGTTTCTCCCGCTCTAATCTTCGTTCTACGGAAATCAGCACGATAACCGTCAGAAGTCTTGCAAAATCCTCACAAGAGAGCTTGCTTCAACAAGAAGTAATCTCGGGTGATGTCGGCAGACAGGGACGTGTAAATTTCTACCGGCTTACCACTCAGTAGGCTACCCAACCTTACAGCATAGCTATCTGGGGCTACACCAAGCAGCTCAGCTACCCTCTCAAACCTAACAAGGTAGGAGGCGATGTCTTCTCCTTCACGGTACACAGGCAAGCTGGGTTTTACCACATTGTCTTGTATATGGCCAGAGGATGCTGGTCTACTTGAAGCATTAATCCTAGCCAGTTCTAGGTCCTTTTCTGCCCGCAACTTAGCTAATTCGGACTCTCTTTCTTTCTCTTTCTGACGTTCCTCCAACTCTCTTTCTCTCTGGCGTTCCTCCAACTCTCTGGCGTTCCTCCACCTCTCTCTCTTTCTGACGTTCCTCT
This sequence comes from Homarus americanus, assembly GCF_018991925.1. Taxonomy (NCBI): domain Eukaryota; kingdom Metazoa; phylum Arthropoda; class Malacostraca; order Decapoda; family Nephropidae; genus Homarus; species Homarus americanus. Next base: position 4,166 of record NW_024728611.1, on the reverse strand, counting down.
CTCGCTCTCTGACGTTCCTCTCTCTCGGCATTCTGTTGGGTGACCACATACTGACCAATGTCATTACCTGTCAGACCCAGGGCCACCGCTTGATCTTTCCACACCTCAAAAGCAGACATAATGATCCGAAAGGCCAAGAACAAAGGAAAAAATCAAACAACTTACCCGGCAAATAGCCAAAGGTAACTCACCTAGTGGCTCAATCAGACCAGTAAATGATTTGATCCGACTGGAGGGAACCTCGTTCCGCACCCAGCCCAGCTGAATCACCTCAGGGTAACGAAACCGCACCAGGTGAAACAACAACAAAAATGCTATGACAGCATCCACAGTGCACCCCAACCAACACTAATTAACTTCCCCAAGCACAAGGGAGAGCAACAAAGTTAGCACACAGAAGGAAGGGATAACCACTGAACAACACTTGCTTCCGGGCCACAGACAGCAAGGTGGCGCGCTCACGGCGACTTACAACAACACCGGAACGAATGTTAAACCTCAGAAACCAAAGGTCAGAGATAATCCTGGCAAGGTCGCCACTTGTAAAGGCCTGGGACTTAGGGATAGAAATCCCTTACCAGGCTAATCAGGATCTTAATAAAGGAAAGTCAAGGACCATGGTTTTCCGAGGAATAACAAACAACTGTTTGAGATTGGCATCTCTTTACTATAAAAATATAACACAAAACTCTGACACCACACAACAAACATCAAATAATTACGGGAGTCAAACAATTAAAGGAAGCAAACACTTAAAGGAATCAAACAAATAATGGGAGTCAGCAATTAATGGATTCAAACAATTAAATGGAGTCAACAATTGATAGAATCGAACAATACAGGGGAGTCAGCAATTAATAGAATCAAACAATTATAGAATCAAACCATGAACAAATATTTTCCTACGGCAGTGGCCCTGGGGGAAGGTTCTGGAACACGGTGATGCACACTCAGGGTAACGAAACGTCCACTTCGACTCCACACTCAGCGACGTCTTGAAAAGGCAGGAGAACACCGGGGCACCGACGGAATGTGATGAACTGATGATCGTGGTATGCGGTAGTGGTAGATGACCAGAGAGTTAGCAGTTGATAAGTGAAGGTCTGGGAACACAGCCCACGAGTCCAGGACCTATGATGAGATCACAGCCAGAATTTGACGGACAGCAGGGTAGCTAGATACTGACGGTATGGCGGCTGGGTTGAATCTGCCGGTGGCGGAGATAGTCGCTGCCGTTCTCACCTCCGTCCAACTACCCCAAGTGTCGTCTGCACCAGCAAACGAGCGAGTTAGCAGCGGTAACCAGCCGGAGGATCGTTTCCGCCCTTACACTGAACCTCATCTTTTTTCTTCATAATGTTAGATTCCTTCTTTTGTGGTGATGACCTAAAACTTGTACAGGAGGTCCCCGACTTATGAACGCCCGCCAATACGAACAGGGTTAATCTTCAAATTTACAGTATTTTATTTACAAGTATGGTAAGTATATAGCATATGTTCCGACTTCCGAACATCGTCAGGCACGGAACCTGTTTGTAACCCGGGGACCCCTATATTGATACAGTACTGTACTTTTAAAAAAAGGGAGATGTGCAACCAGGAAGCAATGATGTTCTTGGTTTATATGAATATTTGTAAATGGTCCACTTTTATTTATTTTTTTTAGCATAGATAAAGTAGCACAGTACAGTATATTAAAAAATCTTTTTTTTTTTTTTATTTACATAAGTTAATAACTTGTGTTTTTATGAGTTTCTATTTTTTCTTTTGGCATTAAAATGTGTTGCACTGAAAATTCTACTGGTATTACTGTCTTAATGCCCTACAAGCTTGCCGTTCATAGACAGTTGGTCTGTGTGTGTGTGGGTGCGTGCTTGAGCAAGCTGAAATGATTATGTTGAGGTGCATGTGTAATGTGACACTAAAAGACAGAAGACTCTGTCTAGAACTAAGTGGGCAGCTGGGTATTGAGAATATTGGTGAAATCCTGTTTAGAGATAGTCTGAGGTGGTTTGGACATTTGGATGAGAAGTGTTTGAACCTAAATGTGGAATGGAGCCAAGGATATGCCAAGAATGACATGGGGAGAAGTTGTAAGAAATGACATTAGAGCATCGAGGACTACCATCTGGTAAGCCATGCAAACATAAAAAATGGCTGTAAAATAAGGATGATGATGTTGATTCTGTTATTTTGCATACTTGCATGAAATTTCATAAAAATATGTAAGAATTGAACAAATTTGCATACACATGACCCAGTATTTTCATGGTCAAATTTATAAAAGTAACACCAGCAGATGCTCATGAACTTTGCATTACTTCACCCTTGTATTTTAATGGGAAGGTTATGACTGAAGAAAGTGAAAAGAACATGGACATTAATGTACTGTATCTTAAAAAAAAATTTCCTGGATAATCACCATTAAATAAAAATATAGAACCGTTCACTTGTATGCCTCTCAAAGACTCGATTATTGTTCAAGACTCGAATGAATGAATTGGATCTTACACGAACTATTGAGAATACGTACTCTGTACAACTCAAGAAAGTATTGTATAATTTATGAACAATAGTAACAAATATTAAAGTGGAATATAGTACATTATTAAAATGAATGTCAAACTGTCAAAACATGGTGAATGACTTAACACCACAGGCATCATGAGTTTTGATAGATCTAATATTATAAGAAGCTTCCTGTTTTTATATCAACAATCATAATTATATGGGAATGTCACAAAATAAAAGAAACCTTTACCAAGCTGTACTGAATAGCTCCAACAATTTTACATATTAAGATCATTAGTGCATAGCACCATTATTGAGTAACAAAGAATTCTATCTCAATCTCTTATAACTGGACTGGTATAATTATTTTTGTCCTTGAACAATAAAAGATTGGGGTAGACTTCTCTAATCGTTAGTTACTCAAAAATGGTAACATGCATTAATGGACTTAATATGTACAGTGCATACATATACTGGGTGACCCAAAAGTCACACCCTATAAGGATTTTAATAAATATAAGGAAAAATTTTTAGTATGTATCTACAGGAATATAAAATCCAAATAAGAAAATGCGAGGAAAAATCATAATGTAACACTTCTCTAGTGCATGAATGCATGGTGCCTGATTTTGCACTTCCACTGACTTCCACTCCCCCCCCCCCCTCTATAATCTGGTGTCCGTGGTAGTAAAACTTGTCTTGCGAGGTCATAACTCCTGTTTCAACATGGCTACAACCACTACATTGGTGGTATCCTTTTAAATGTTGACAAACTTGACTCTGACTAACTAGAGGCAGGTTGGTAACTTAATGTAGAGAAAATTACCTGTACCTGACAGATCACTAATCTTAGTACTATACTGTACACTGACAACAAGCCGTCCATTGGTGGACCTCCCTGGTTAAACATACAGGTGGGGTCACTCAGCACCTGACAAGTTCCCGTCTTGATGTATTCCTCTCATTACTGTATATGAGTACCTGTACTTGCTGTCCACCAGACAAGTGCTGGGCACGGAGACTAAAAAACATGAATGGCCTGCCGGGCACTGTTGATCTGGACAGCACTGTCTCAAGATATCCATGTAGTTTTGCTTTCAACCAGACTCGCCAAAGATTTTCAGAAATTGCTCTGAGAAACAAATCAGATGGTACGAAGGCAACTCCTTTACTCCCAAATTAGGCATAAAAACCACTATCACTGATATATTTTTATAACCAATTTTGGCTTTTAGGTATTATATTTACATGTACAGTAATGTCTTAGTGTTGTGGTCACTCCAGGAAGGTTATGCTAGGTCACTTCTCAAATGTTATGCCATTCATGAAGAAAAAAAATATGTTATTGTCCTCAAGATTTGATATTAAAAAAAAGTAAAATTCACACTGTGTTTAAAAACAATCTTCTTTAAAGTGGGGACAAGTACCCCATCTCAAAATTTCTAGTACATACTGTACTTATAGTTACTAACCACCCCTTAGTATTTATAGTAGTTGCCAACCACCCCTTAGTATTTATAGTAGTTGCCAACCACCCCTTAGTATTTATAGTAGTTGCCAACCACCCCTTAGTATTTATAGTAGTTGCCAACCACCCCTTAGTATTTATAGTAGTTGCCAACCACCCCTTAGTATTTATAGTAGTTGCCAACCAC
>NW_024728610.1:0-4403 GCF_018991925.1 Homarus americanus | reverse complement strand
GTAAGTACGTAATATTTTTTCACTCAAATCCTAATGAAACACTACTGGAGAACATTCCTTTGTCGCAAAACAGTTTATAAATTAAAGAAAATATATATGTATATATATATATATATATATATATATATATATATATATATATATATATATATATATATATATATATATATATATATATATATATATATATATATATATATATATATATATATACAGTGGGGTATACTATAACGAACGGATCCTACTACGAATATTCCTATAACGAACGGTTTTACCTATAAAATTGAGAATGCTATAACGAACGCAACTCCTACAACGAACGCGGATGAATACGGGACTATTTCGCCTGGCGCATGAATATTGTTGTACCGCGACCCACAACAAGAGCGTCAGGCGCCATCTTTGTCTCATTGTGTAGCCAGTGCACCACTGTTATTGTTGAAATTTCGTCTTTTGATGTGGAAATTCGCATTATTTGTATAACTATTTTGTTATACAAGTATACAATTGTAACAATGAGTCGTCCAAAGCGAGTGAGAAAGCTAATAACCCTTGAAACTAAGAAAGAAATTATAAAGAAACGTGAGAATGGAAGAAGCATTGCGAAACTTAGTGATGAATATGGGATGGCTAAATCGACTATATGTACGATTTTGAAGAATAAAGAGGAGTTAAAAACTGTGCAAGTGGCTAAGGGAATCTTTAGACTTAGCAAAGCAAGGTGTAATGAGATTGAAGAGATGGAAAATTTACTCTTAGTGTGGATAAAGGAGAAAGAAATGGCAGGTGGTAACATTAGTGAAGCTATAATTTGTGAGAAGGCTAAACAATTGTTTGAGGACCTTAAAGCCAAGACTCCCAGTGGAAGTGATAGTGATGTGCCAGTGTTTAGGGGTACCTGCATGCTGAATAACACTAAGGTAAGATAAAGTACCGTATTTTTTACATTTTCCACAGAATTTTTTCAGTGTTAAGCGGTTGTATTTGGGGGCCTGGAACGGATTAATCCTATAACGAACGAATGCTATAACGAACGAGGTTCTGGAACCAATTACGTTCGTTATAGCATACCCCACTGTAAATGGAAACATTTTACTCGACACCGACATTAGTTCCAGTTACCGGTAAATAGCAGACGCTTCAGTGACGTCACTAGTGTTTACACTACACCAGCGGGTAACATTTGATGACATTACTTGAAGTGAATTGGCCTTATTTTAAAAAACCAAGGATGGTTGGTAAAGGACTACTGAGTCAGTGGGTAAGTGTCACATTTGGGGTACCGGTCTTATACAGCGAATAGAGCTCAAAAGCTACTTTTTAAATGGAAATTTGGGGGGGCTGTCTTATGCACCCCGACGCCTTATAGGCCGAGAGAGGCCATTTTCTGTGGAAGATGTCACTCTTTCCTACGGAGATCCTAAAAAAAAATGAAAGGGAGGATTTTCAAGCTCAACCTATCGGGGTAAAACTGCTACTGGAAAAGACAAGCGTTCCTCATATTGTGCCCAGTTAAGATTCTTCAATTATGTTACCCAGATTCCCTAATCGAGGCCCCTACGTATTCTCATCACAGGATGGTAAGAAATTGTCTCCTAATCAAATGACAAAACATTTATCTCAGTTAATGAGTCAAGCAGACCCTGGAATGAAATTTTTGGCACATGATACCAGGAAATATGCAGGGCCTGTGGCCTTTCTGCAGCATATGAGCCTCAGTCAGATCAAAGAAGTGGGCTTTTGGAGACCAAAAACTTTTCAAGACAGCTATTTTCATCTATCTCAGAAAGATGCTTCACATGTGGTGGTGCTGGGGTCCCCTCCACCACCTAGTCCATCTCCACAACCAGGACCTTCTTCCTCATCAGAAAAAAGTGAGTATCCTCATTGCGATATGTAAATTAACATTTTACCTTCCGGTAAATGTTCCTAATATTGGAAAATATTCCAAACAGTTTATAATCATACTCTGGACCTAAGATAGCAGAGCCTTGTATGCAAAGTCACCTCCCTCTCCACCTCCTGCTCGGGTATTCAAGGCTAGGCGTCGCATTCTGGATTGAACAAAAAGCCGTTTTTTCTAAAGAACAGTTTTTGTGATATAGTCCAGAATGCGACGCCGATAACCCACCCATCTCCACCCCTCGAGAGTTGACATTTGTTTACTGTTCGCTCTAAGGCAACAGATGACAGTTGCAGTGCGTGTGCAGGAGGGTGCAGGAGGGGGTTTTGAGAACTGCAATTAAATGCCAAGTAGCGACGTGTCGTCCTAATACAGTATTACGATATAAGTAATTATTAGATGTTTTAATTGCCTGTATGTTGACCTGGCGAGTTAATGCTAGGCATTTACATACCTAGGTATAAGCTAGGTGTCACATTCTGGACTATATCACAAAAACTGTTTTTTAGAAGAAAAAAAAAGGCCTTTTTTTTACTTTACTTTCATTTCTTGTGCAAATCAGCAGTTTTTGCAAAAAATTATTATTTTTTTAATTTTTACAAACTGATAATTCGCAAAAATGAAGATCAGATTTTAGAAGAAAAAAAAACTCCCCCTAACCTAACCTACAATATATACAACCTAGGCCAATTTTTTTTTTTAGCTTACCTGTTACTGTGGTGGAGGACTAAACTACTGTATTATGGTAAATGGAAATGTTTTATCATCCTTTGAGTGCCTCAACAGTTGAGGGTCATGTTGGCTAATGATACAGTGTGAATACTCTGGGGCCCAGCTGGACATTACTTGAACATAATCTCTAGACCAGTGGTTTTTGATGTAGCAAAGTGATGAGTTACTTTTTCATTAAAGTCCTTTTGTTTCTGTGGTCATTTTTATTTTCAATGGATATCATTGCTATAGCAGATAATGTCATTTACTGTGGTATTCTCAAGAAAGTTTTTTGAATCTTTTCGAGGTTGAAATGCATCTTTCTGCCTCGCCATTGTCAATGGTGCTATCGCTACCTTCATAATCTTTCGCTTGCTGACTGGTATGCTGTATCCCCACCGGAGGCAGCACCAGCTCAGCCTACCAGAAGTCAGGAGGAGGCGAGCACCGTAAAATGACATTTCTAACCACACCCTCACAAAAATACGAGTACTTTGTAAATGCTGCAGCTTCTCAAAGGGGGTTATTACTAAGAGCAGAGACGTTACCGAGAACAAATTCTGGCTTGAATGTCATGTACACTAATACTGACACGTTTCTTGATAAGAGAGAGGAGTTTGAAACACTACTAAGATTACACCAACCAGATATTGTAGGTGTTGTAGAACTGTTGTACAAGAACAGGAGAATCGACCCAGAGGAATGCGAGTTCAGTACAGTGGTCCCTCGGTTAACGAGCACAATCCGTTCTAGAAGGTTGCTCGTTAACCGAAAAACTCGTTAACCAAAACCATTGTTTCAATGGGTTTTGGGGTAATTGGTTCCAGCTCACCGAAAATTGCCTAAATTCAACAAAAAAGGTAGAAAAGTAAACTTACTTTGAGGTGTGTATGTCGAAGGCTCCTGGATGATGATGATGATGGGAATTAGAATGGGGGTGGAGGAGAAGAGAAGGCATTGGGGTGGAAGAGAAGTCACCCCAAGGTGCCATTTCACCCATAAAATTTTAGTTCTCTTGGTGTAATTCAAGATTATGTTCTTTAAATCAACACTGCACTGCATTATATAGTCAATATGTAAAATAAATTTCAAAATGACCAATAATTTGCTTGCAAACACAGAAAAAAGCATTTAGTTGAAGAGAGTCTCAAGCAAGATGTTACCTCCACTGAAAAGACACAAAGACTGACGCCAGTATGGTGTGTTGGCAGGCTGGATGGCATGTTCATTAATTGTTAAAATTAATAAAAAATTTAATATTAAACTTTTAAAATTATTGAATAGTATAAACTTCTTGATATTTACTAAAATGGTAAGAAATTTAAGCCCTAGAACCGATCACTGTACTGGCGGACTAATATTACAGCTGGTAGACCGCCAAATGCAAGCGAAAACATGTTCAGGTTAGCTCGTAAGAAACTCGTTAATCGAGGGATTGCTCGTTAACCGAAGTTAAGAATCTTATGGAGGGTAACTCGTTAACCGAAATCTCGTTAACCAAGGAGCTCGCTAACCGAGGGACCACCACTGTATTGCTGGATATGACTCATTTACGAACCTTTCTCAAGAAACTTGCAGAGGGGTGTGGTTAGCTACGCTAGGCAAGACATTAGAGCCAGCCAGGCGCGGGTACAGGGAGAGGATGTTTTTGAAGAGTCCAAGTGGTGTAATTAAATTAAAGGGAGGGAACTTACTTATCGTCGGGTGTATCTACAGATCCCCAAACTGTGGCCCACTAACTCAAAGGAACTTAAGAACCTTAATAAACAACGTGTCGATGCACAACCCT